>NC_044208.1:31248519-31336156 GCF_900880675.1 Sparus aurata | reverse complement strand
ACCCTACCCTAACCCTAACCCCTAACCTACCCTAACACAACCTCGATTGCCCTAACCCTAACCCCTAACCCTATCCCCTAACCCTAACCCTAACCTAACCCTAAACCCTAACCCTAGACCCTAAACCCTACCCAACCCTAACCTAACCCTAACCCCTAACCTAACCCTACCCTAACCCTAACCCCTACCCTACCCTAACCCTAACCCCTCCCCTAAACCCGAACCCTAACCCTTACCCTAAACCTACCCCTAACCCTATACCCTAACCCTAGCCCCCGAACCCTAACCCTAACCCAACCCCCTAACCCTAACCCTACCCCCCCCCTAACCCCTAACCCTACCCCTAACCCCCCTAAACCCATACCCTAACCCTAACCAACCCAACCCTAACCCTAACCCCTAACCCCCCTAACCCTACCCTAACCCTATACCCGAACCCAACCCCTAACCCTAACCCTAACCCTAACACTAAAAACCCGAACCCCTAACCCTAACCCTAATCCTAACCCAACGCCAACCCTTACCCTAACTAACCCTACCTATCCCAACCCTAACCCTGAAACCCTAAACCCTACCCTAACCCCCTAGAACCTAACCCTAACCCCTAACCTAACCCTACCCAACCCTTAACCCCTAACCCTAACCCTTCTTCTTACCTAACCCTACCCTAACCCAGTTAGGGTTCATTGCCTAACCCTAACAGTACCTAACCCCAACTCTTATTATAGCCAAACCTGTCTTCTTTCCTAACCTTAACCACCTTCTTCCTAACCCTAATTTAAATAATTTAATTTTTATAATTTAATAAATCATTAAAATTTATTTCATGATCTTCAATGATCCTAGGAGCTATGTTGTCCGGGGCTTAATGCCCCTGGTAGGGTCTCCCAAGGCAAACAGGTCCTAGGTGACGGGTCAGACTAAGATCGGTTCACTCGCCCCTGATGAATAAAACAAGACCAAGGACGTGCAAGTCGCCCGGATCGGCGTCACCGGGGCCCCACCCTGGAGCCAGGCCTAGGGTTGGGGCTCGCAGGCGAGCGCCTGGTGGCCGGGTCTCTGCCCACGGGACCCGGCCGGGCGCAGCCCGAACGAGCAACGTGGGCCCGCCCTCCCGTGGGCTCACCACTCGCGGGAGGGTTCAGACGGGGCCGGTGCAGAGGGATATGGGTGGCGGTCGTGGGCGGGGGCCCCGGCGGCCCAATCCCCGGATGGTGACTCTAGCCATGGGGACATGGAATGTCACCTCACTGGGGGGGAAAGAGCCTGAGCTGGTGCGGGAGGTTGAGCGGTACCGGCTAGAAATAGTCGGGCTCACCTCCACGCACAGCCTGGGCTCTGGAACCCAACTCCTTGAGAGAGGCTGGACTCTCTTCTACTCTGGAGTTGCCCGCGGCGAGAGGCGGCGAGCTGGTGTGGGCTTGCTTATAGCCCCCCAGCTCAGCCGCCATGTGTTGGAGTTCTCCCCGGTGAACGAGAGGGTCGTTTCCCTGCGCCTTCGGGTCGGGGATAGGGCTCTCACCGTTGTCTCGGCTTATGGGCCGAACAGCGGTGCAGAGTAGCCCGGCCTTCTTGGAGTCCCTGGGAGGGGTACTGGAGAGTGCTCCAACCGGGGACTCCGTCGTTCTCCTGGGGGACTTCAACGCCCACGTGGGCGATGACAGTGTTACCTGGAGGGGTGTGATTGGGAGGAACGGCCTCCCCGATCTGAACCCGAGTGGTGCTTTGTTATTGGACTTCTGTGCTAGTCACAGTTTGTCCATAACAAACACCATGTTAAAGCATAAGGGTGTCCATATGTGAACGTGGCACAAGGACACCCTAGGCCGGAGATCAATGATCGACTTTGTGGTCGTGTCATCTGACCTCCGGCCGTATGTCTTGGACAATCGGGTGAAGAGAGGGGCTGAGCTGTCAACTGATCACCACCTGGTGGTGAGTTGGATCCGCTGGCGGGGGAGGAAGCTGGAGAGACCTGGCAGACCCAAACGTATCGTGAGGGTCTGCTGGGAACGTCTGGCAGAACCCTCTGCCAGGGAGATCTTTAACTCCCACCTCCGGGAGAGCTTTGACCAGATCCCGAGGGAGGCTGGGGACATTGAGTCAGAATGGACCATGTTCTCCACCTCCATTGTTGACGCGGCTGTCCGGAGCTGTGGCCGTAAGGTCTCCGGTGCCTGTCGCGGCGGCAATCCCCGAACCCGGTGGTGGACCCCGGAAGTAAGGGTTGCTGTCAAGCTGAAGAAGGAGTCCTACCGGGCCTGGCTGGCCAGGGGGACTCCTGAGGCAGCTGACGGGTACCGGCAGGCCAAGCGTGCGGCAGCACGGGCAGTCTCGGAAGCAAAAACTCGGGTCTGGGAAGAGTTCGGGGAGGCCATGGAGGAGGACTACCGGTCGGCCTCGAAGAAATTCTGGCAAACCATCCGGCGCCTCAGGAGGGGGAAGCAGTCCTCCACCAACACTGTTTACAGTGGAGGTGGGGAGCTGTTGACCTCGACTGGGGACATCGTCGGGCGGTGGAAGGAATACTTCGAGGATCTCCTCAATCCCGCTGACACGCCTTCCATAGAGGAAGCAGAGGCTGGGGACTCAGAGGTTGACCCATCCATCACCCAAGCCGAAGTCACTGAGGTAGTCCGTAAGCTCCTCAGTGGCAAAGCAACGGGGGTGGATGAGATCCGCCCTGAGTACCTCAAGTCTCTGGATGTTGTGGGGCTGTCTTGGCTGACACGTCTCTGCAGCATCGCGTGGCAGTCGGGGACAGTGCCTCTGGACTGGCAGACCGGGGTGGTGGTCCCCCTATTTAAAAAGGGGGACCGGAGGGTGTGTTCCAACTATCGGGGGATCACACTCCTCAGCCTCCCCGGGAAAGTCTATTCCAGGGTACTGGAGAGGAGAATTCGGCCGATAGTCGAACCTCGGATCCAGGAGGAACAATGCGGTTTCCGTCCTGGCCGTGGAACACTGGACCAGCTCTATACCCTCCGCAGGGTGCTCGAGGGTTCATGGGAGTTTGCCCAACCAGTCCACATGTGTTTTGTGGACTTGGAGAAGGCATTCGACCGTGTCCCTCGTGGCATACTGTGGGGGGTGCTCCGGGAGTACGGGGTCGGGGGCCCTCTGTTAAGGGCCGTACGGTCCCTGTACTGCCGGAGCAGGAGCTTGGTTCGCATTGCCGGCAGTAAGTCAGACCTGTTCCCAGTACATGTTGGACTCCGGCAGGGCTGCCCTTTGTCACCGGTTCTGTTCATTACTTTTATGGACAGAATTTCTAGGCGCAGCCACGGGCCGGAGGGGATCTGGTTCGGGAGCCAATGGATCTCATCTCTGCTTTTCGCGGATGATGTGGTCTTGTTGGCTCCTTCGAGCCGGGACCTCCAGCATGTCCTGGGGCGGTTTGCAGCCGAGTGCGAAGCGGCTGGGATGAGAATCAGCACCTCCAAATCCGAGGCCATGGTTCTCGACCGGAAAAAGGTGGCCTGCTCCCTCCAGGTGGGAGGAGAGTTCCTGCCTCAAGTGGAGGAGTTTAAGTATCTTGGGGTCTTGTTCACGAGTGAGGGAATGATGGAGCGTGAGATTGACAGACGGATCGGTGCAGCGGCCGCAGTAATGCGGTCTTTGTATCGGTCCGTCGTGGTGAAGAGAGAGCTGAGCCGAAAGGCGAAGCTCTCGATTTACCAGTCAATCTACGTTCCGACCCTCACCTATGGCCATGAACTTTGGGTCATGACCGAAAGAATAAGATCCCGGATACAAGCGGCCGAAATGAGTTTCCTCCGCAGGGTGGCAGGGCGCTCCCTTAGAGATAGGGTGAAGAGCTCTGTCACCCGGGAGGAGCTCAGAGTAGAGCCGCTGCTCCTCCACATCGAGAGGAGCCAGCTGAGGTGGCTCGGGCATCTGTTTCGGATGCCCCCGGGACGCCTCCCTCGGGAGGTGTTCCTGGCATGTCCCTCCGGGAGGAGGCCCCGAGGAAGACCCAGGACACGCTGGTGTGACTATGTCGCCCAGCTGGCCTGGGAACGCCTTGGGGTCCTCCCGGAAGAGCTGGAGGCAGTATCCGGGGAGAGGGAGGTCTGGGTGTCCCTGCTCAGGCAGCTGCCCCCGCGACCCGGCCCCGGATAAGCGGATGAAAATGGATGGATGGATGGAAAATTTATTTCATTTGTTTTAATTCATTTTTATTATATTTAATTCATTTTTATTGATTAAAAATATATTTCATAATTCTTTATGTAATAACTGTTGTTGTAATAATAAAAAAAACAAAAAGAACAAAAAAAGAACAAAAAAACAACCAAAACACAAAAAAAGTGGTAAAATTACAAAACAACTAAAACAACACCGACAGCAGCTATAAAAGGGAGCGCACTGCTCTTAGTTCATTTACAGCGCGACACCCAGACAAACCACAAGTGCCAACCTGAGGAAGACTCTACTAGGTCGAAACGTTGTAGTGGCACTTATTTGATTTCATTTTACTTTTTATTTACAAATAACAATTTAATTAAAAACAACAAACAAACAACAAACAAACAACAAACAACACTCTCTCTTTTGAGAGCTTTTTTAGTTCATCCTTAATTAGTTTTTAGTTTTTATTTTTGTTTTTTCTCCTTTCCCCTTTGGGAAAGCGCTTTTTGTTCATCTTTTATACAATTTTATTTTTCTTACCCCTTTAGTGGGAAGTCTCTTTTATTTTACCTTTTATATAAAAAAAATAATTTAACAACACAAACAAACACACTAAAAAAAAGACAAAACTAAAAGACAAAACTAAGGAACATGGACGGGTGGACGTTGGTGCAGCGTGGCAGAGGACGCCAGCGCACCAACACCAACCCACAGAGAGGGGATTGGGGCTATGGGAGATCTGCGGGGAGGAAGGACAGAGCACCTGTCCCCTCCTTTTGGAGGGACAACCGAGTCCCCTTCCCTAACCTAACCCTAACCCATTCGGTTGTGAGGGATGGTGTTTTTTAGGAGCTAAGCTGTGTTGATGACAGGAAAGCCGGAGGAGCTCACATTTTTTCTGACCGTGTTCAGCGACTGTAAGAAGCGAGTTTGAATCGTGTAGAATATGTATGCTTTTTCTTTTGGCATTTTTGTCGAATAAATATAAAAGACAAACTACTGTGGAGGACACACTTTTTGAAAAGCAATCATCAACCATAAGTTCCTGCGGAGTCAGAAAGGTTTTATTGGAAAACCTACACAGTGTTTGTGGTGTACTAACAGGACAGTATGGCTTCCTATAGTGCATGAAGCCGTCTCTCTCCAAACAAACAGTCTGCTGTCAGTGGACTTTGTCCTGCGGGACATACACTGTCAGCGGGTCCCTCAGGCTTAGCAGGACGAGCGGCTGCCTCCACATTTCTGTCCAACATGGCTGAGAGGAGAACAACCGTGAATGCAGCGGCAGAGCCAGACTTCTTGCAGTTTAATGATCTGGCCTGTGAGGCGGTCGGGGGGAAGGTGAGTCATTTTGAGATTTTCTTTTATCGCATGTAAACTGCAGTTGACATAACATACTTAACATAATGTCACACTTAGCTTTCAATAAGACAGTACATAATGTGATATTACATATACAACAGCAGGGAGTCACTTTAGGTGGAGTATGAGGCTATTAATGAAGCAAAAGTATTTGAAGATGTTAGTCAAGAGTTGTGCAACTGTGTCCCAATGTGTGTGTGTGTGTGTGTGTGTGCGCGTGCGTGCATGCGTGTTCATATTTGTAAATGTGTAACAGAATCTCAAAGTGTGTTCTGAGATTTGTTAATGTGTAGAGCAATCTGCAAATGTGTATCCGTATCTGGAGAAACTATGGAAGCCCTGAGGGGCAAGTTAAGACATTAATAATAATAATTTTTCTGATGGGGTGAAATAGAAACTTTTTTTAATTTTCTGGACTTTTTTAGGAATTAGTATTGTGGAAACAATTGGAGAATATGTGGTAAAGATGTGTTCAAACTAAGTATTACAAACCAATCACACATGCAAAAAAAAATTCTCCCTGAATTTTTTTCTTTCTCTGGATATTTTTTTAACTTGGTTTCACATGTGCAAATTCTCCTGAAAAAAGGTTTCACACAATTTTAAACATGAAACTCTTTGCTCAAAATTCACTTGCTATTCTACAGTCTTTTTTCCTCACAATGTCACAGATGGAAAAGAGGAAATTAGAGAGATTATTCTGGCAAAAAAAAGTTTTCAAGTCAGAAAAACAACAGGGGAAACACTTGAGATCAAACAGAAAAACAAAATGTCTTCACTTGCCCCTCAGGGCTTCAGTAGCATTCAGTTTTGAAGGCGTGTTGAGATTGTAAATGTGAAACAGACAAGTTTCATTTACAACTGCTGCAAAAATCACGCGTACAACATCAGCCAACTGAGTTCAAATGATGTCTCGTCTCAACATTTAGAATTATAAGACACACACACACACACACATTCAGACACAGATACACAACTCTTCACTCACATCTGCAGATAGATGGCTGAAAGGACCTCATAGTGGATCAGTTTAAACATCATTACATTTAGCTAGTTCGGTCAAATGGTTCCCAACCCGTCCCTCCATTGTTCTAGTCTCTATGCTCAGCTGAGCTGCTGGTTGTAGCTTCATCTTTACAGACATGAGTGTGAATAACACCCCAAAGAGGTGAACGATTCCTTTAAGATACCGATGAGTGCACCTGCAGTTATGGTCCATATTTTCAGGTGAAAACAGCTTGTTTTCTGTTGAATTAAGAGTCTCATGTTGTTTCTTTCAGGTGATTTTTGCTACAGATGAATGGTTTGCTCCCGCCGCCAACCTGCTCAAGGTACGACCGTGATCCACCACCTCGGTTTCAGGACAACATGACAGTGTTTCACTTCAGCAGCAGATCAAATATCTCATTACTGTCAAGAGGAAATGAGTCTTGGTGCGCATGATTTATACGATTATTTCATTTTAAAGGAGAAGTCTACTGCGTTTCCTAGATTTTTCTTATCAGACTCAAACCATCTTGTTTGTCCAACGCTCAACACTCTGTGACTTCCTGTCTGTGGCTCTCAGCTCCGAGGCGATAAATGTGAAATATTTCCTGCTTTGTTCTGTTCTGTCAATATTCTGAGCTGCGTGTTCACACAGAGAGAGCCACCGCAGTTCATCGCTTCTGCCTTCACTGAGTTTGGAAAGTGGATGGACGGATGGGAGACGAGGAGAAAAAGGATACCCGGTTTGTATCTGACAGCAGAGTGGAGTTTACATTCTCACTTGATTTCACTGAATTTGACTGAAAACTGAACATGAAAAAATTAAAATGAATTGTTTTTATTCCAGCACAGGTTCAGACTCAAATGTAGAAAACCAGGTGAATAACTATTTGAATAAAATAAATCAATAATAAAATACGACATGAAATAATACAGACAGGTGACAGCAGGGAGCAATACCAAGCTATACAATTTAAACATTACATCACTATATACTGTATGTAGTTGTGTCAATTATGAGTATTAGATACTAAATTATAATTTTTCGTGATGAAGATTATTGATAACAGTGATATAAATGTAAAATGTTAAGATAGATATTATTACCTATACATGAACACATAATATAAACATTTATCATTAAGCACACTAAAATTTGTGTTCTTTGAAAACTAGAATCTGTCAGATTTTTGCAGTAAAGGTCTAATATTACAATCAAAATTGAAAATATTATATATTAATCAAAGAGGACATGTTCACTGTTGAATGCTTTATGTTCATACTGACACACTCGTGAAACTTCATGTGAGTAAAAGCAGTTTCACACCGGTGCGATATGAAAATGCGGCACGGATTTGCAGAATATCCGTGCAGCGATTTTCCGCATGTAAACAATGCACACTTAGTCTTGAGCGAAATGTCTGATTCTTGTGTTCTAATTTCACACTAATCGAAAAAAAGTCGCGGCTCATTATCTCACATGAGTGCTCAAGCTCCTCAGTACCCACAGAGCCGGCTAATAACAATGGCAATTGGCTGGGCCTTTGATCAAGCATTTGTATTTATTTTTTCGTTTTTGTTTTTTAATAACTCAAAATAATGACAGTATTTCCAGCTAGAAAACGTGCATCTCTCTCCTTCCTCCATTGTTGTTTACGTTTGTGTCACTGCATGGTGTACACGTGAGTTGTCATGTTGAAAACGTGACTTGTCGCACACGTGACATCACTCCCCGAGATGCAAGAAGAAAGCAAAAATATATATATATACATACATATACAACATATGTGTCGGCTTTGTCGGGTGCATTAAGTGCGGCAATTGTTGCATTATTCAGTAAGATCATTCTAAACAGATTTCTGTAGTTCAAACAACTCGGAATTGTAGTTGAGAACGTCAGTTATAACAGCCCACGTATTAAAGAAATGTCGGGTTTAAATCAGGCTCGGGCTGATAATTACAGTTAATGTGCCGGGCATCTTTATTATTTCTGCCCGGTAAACCCACACACTCTTCTCCTACCTCATCAACACTCTACAACACATTTCCAAGGCGCCACCCAACAGGCACATGTGGTATAACACTGAACATCTGTACATTCACAATAAACACAATGGTTGGAATTGTGCATGTTTTCTCCAGCGTGGCGGTAAAAACAAAGATTTTGTCAGCCTCCTGTTGTCTCCTACACACCTGTCGATCTACAGCTGTGCAAAAGTTTCTCTGTGATTCCCAAAAGTTAGAAAGTGATCTCTGAGCTCTCCTCTCATCAGTGAATGGCTCTGGATCAGAGCCGACTCTGATGGTGTTTATTCCTCCAGGAGGTCTGTATCAACACAGACTCTCTCTCCAAGAGCTGGAGGCTCTGCGAAGCTGAACTCAAGAGACCCCTGGTGGCAGAAATGCAGCATTTAAAGAATACTGACCCAGATAGTTTTACAGTGTAAGAATGCACCTGTCAGCACTCTCTGGTGGACAAACTCTGTCATGAATACTTTGCTCTTAAATAACTTTTAACTAAGCTAACTTTGGCTCATCTCTGACATCTCATCTTGATTTTGAATTACGGAAATAATCTCTACTGAGGCCTTACTTAAATAATGGAATCATCAAAAGTATCCCAAATATGAACGAAACAAAGACACATCTAACGATTAAATGTCTTCTTCTCACTCTTATTTATACCGAAGAGAAAGACACTGACGCTGAACATTGTTAAATCTGTTAAACTGTTCTGAAGGCAACATCAACAACATGTCTGTATTTTTCTGTCTGATTCTTCCTGGCAGGTCATGACTGGTGCATCGTCCAGCTGGGAGTGCCGGGGCTGATCTACGGCTTCGATGTTGACACGTCCTTCTTCACTGGAAATCACTCGCCTTACGTCTCCATCCAGGCCGGCTGTCTGGGTACAAACTGCTCTGTCTGAAATTTGAGACTCAGACTTTACTCCACAAAGAGTGCAAGAAACATTTTGATGTAGCGTGTTGGGCTATCGATCACGTGGTTCATAGAACAGTTCTGGAGCTTCACAGTAAAACAGAGTTGCAGCATTCTGCTAAACAACTGAAGCAGCTGGAGACTTGATTTAAAACAGAGAAACTACCAAAGAAACATCAGATGTCTCCATACAGCTCGTCTGCTGTGATCACAGTCTGCAGGAGAGAACACATCACAACCTGATCTTAGACCAGATATAACTCTTCTCATGTTGTTCACCAGACAAACCTCCAACCTGCAGCCTGGAAGGAGATCGAACCGGCATGACTGCCTCTGAGAGTCAGCTGGCTGCTGTCGCCAAGGTAACACTGACAGCTGATGTTTGATTGACAGCTGATATTCAATTGCCAGCAGATGTTTTGATTTGCAGCTGATGTTTTCATTGACAGTTGGATTCGGAGGCGTGGCCGGAGCTGGTGTGCATGTCGCAGCTGAAGCCTGGATACTCAGACAGCTGTCACAACTACTTCAAGGTGAACTGTAACCACAGAGTCACACACCTGCGCCTCAACATGCACCCAGGTACACACACACACACACACACACACACACACACACACACGCCTGTGTCTTCATTGAGTTTGTTTGTGTCTCCAGATGGAGGAATCGCCAGACTGCGAGTGTACGGAATCGGGCTGAGAGACTGGTCGTCAATCTCCGCTGACCAAGACATCGATCTGGTGACTCTGACCAATGGGGGAGTCTGCCTCAGCTACAGTGACGCCCACTTTGGGCATCCACGCAACATGATTGGTTTGACTTTATTATTGTTTTCTTTAAAATGGTTTGATTGGTTTAAAATTGATTATCTTTATAGGTGATATTTAAGAGTCAGCCTCAGACATACTGCTGACATCAGTGACCTTCTGCAGGTCTCGGGCGAGCTGTCAACATGGCTGATGGCTGGGAAACAGCCCGCAGACTAGACCGACCAAAATACCTGAAGGTCTCTCTCTCTCTCTCTCACACTCACACACACACACACACACACACTCACACACACACACACACTCACACATTTGGTGAGTCCTTCCTTTCTGGACGTTTGAGAGGAACAAAATGTCCTTGTGTTCTCAGAATGGTCTTTCACTTTTCTTCTTCTATTGTTTTAAATCGATGCTCATGTACAGGTGAGCTGAGCTACATGTCATCATGTCAGTGATTCTCTGTGTCTTCTGGATCGGGTTGAAATTCAACCTGAAAATCGCCAAAACCATCAGGGTCACTATAATGATGTGTGATACCTATTAAGCCTGTTTTTCATTGGTTCAGGAGGTTTACAGGTTCGGTTTGCTATCTTGTTTTGTGTCTTGACAAATCATCTTGGTTCCTCTGTTCAATAGACAATTTATAACACAATTTCTTTCTTTTTTTTTTTACACTTCTCAGATTCTCATGAGATGTTCAGGATACATTTATATATAAGATGTTGGTGAGGCTGAGAACTAACGTGATCAACTGCAGATCATTAATTCACAACTGATAAAGTATCTGGAGTTTTACAAGGTCCCATCAAGCTCTGAAAAGTCGACTTGAAATGATCGATAACTGTCCTCACTTTCACAAAATGTCCTCACTAGTTAAGTTTCTTAATTTCTGCTCTCACATATAAGCAAGCTGTCTGTTAAAGTTGTCCTCTCTCGCTCTCTGTCCTTGTTTGTATTTTCCTGTCAGTGTGGACATACACAGCCTCTAACGTGTCTCTGCCGGTCGTCCTGCAGGTGGACCAGCAGGGGATCCTGCAGGTCCCTGGTTGGGAGTGGGCCGTGTTTCGTCTGGGTCACCCTGGAGTGATCCGCAGCATCGAGGTTGACACAAACCACTTCAAAGGTCAACACTCACCTTGACTGAGTAGAAAATTCATTCTTTACTCATGAATAGAAGAAAACATCTCACCGTGTTTCTACATGCAGGAAACTTCCCGGATTCCTGCAGGATGGAGGCTTGTTTTCTGACCTCCGAGGAGGAGGCTCAGTGCATCGAGACCGGGTGGACTTCTGGGAAATGGCAGGTCCTTCTTCCCCCTCAGAAAGTATGTTGGCTGCACATGTGACATCATTTCTCTTCACTTCCTTTTTGAAGGAGTCAGTTCCAACAGGAGCAACTAAACGAGCACAAACACTGTAACAGCCAATCAGCCGTCACAGTTTAGATTACATCATCGAGGTCCTGATAAGTCCTTTAATCTCTGTTCAGCCATTCAGTTATCATTTTAATGGATCTACTTCCTGTCTGCTGTCCCGTCTGTGCTGCAGCTCCGTCCTCATCACAGACATCTGTACAGCGAGACCGAGCTGACTCTGAGCCGACCTGTCAGTCACGTTCGTCTCGTCATCAGCCCGGACGGAGGAGTCAGTAGGCTGCGACTGTGGGGTCAACCCACGCCTGTCACTGCAGCTCCAGCCAATCAGCAGAGACCAGCATCCAAACTTTGACCCTCCAGACACTCGTCCTCCATCGCTGAGCATCAGACACAAGGATGATTTAAAGTTTCTGATGCGTGTGTGCCGGTGTTTCATAAGGCCGTCCGACACTTACATCAACACAACACATCCCATAATCCTCTGAGCTGACAGCATCACTGCAATGTTCAGGTTCATTCACACAGTCCACTCAGAGTCCAGAGAGAAATCTTTAAAACCCAAACCGAACAGAAATCATCAAAGTGGAGGGTATTCTGACTTAAATGATCAATTACCAAAATGTTTGTCTGTTAATAACTGACCTCAGCATGTTGAGGATGAACTCAGTGACACACGTGCTGAATAAAAACCTTCTGACTGGACTGAACTCAGTTTGTTTCTAGAACATTTTGATCACATTTGAGTCGCGGACTCAGAAAGACTGAGACATCTGCTGAGTGTGTGAAGGTGATTCTGTTCATGGTTGTTCTCTCATCATGAACAAACTGTAGATAACGATGCATATCCACTTGATATATTTTTGTTTGCTCTCCTTAAAACCTTAATGAGTCCACTTCATGCCCTTTGACTCACAGTGAACCCATTCCATGCTCATTTACCTAAATCCCCTCTGTCCGTCCTCATCACGCTCATGTATTCAGTTCTGAGCTGAGTTTGGATCTCCTCCGTCACTCCGCCAATCGATGACGTCTTCATCTCCATTAATGTGTGATAAAAACGATCAGGTAGTCATCAATCAGCTGCTCATTGATTATCTTTAGTCTTCTGTCATCACTCCTCATTCTCTCTTACCACCACCCAAGGTCAAATGTAATCAACCTCAGCTGTGTTGTCACCCTCCTCACAGCCTCCCACTCCAGACACTCCCAGCGCTGAGCTTGGACCTGACCTTTCACTTCTCCTGTGAGGCTCAGCAGACAGATCGACGTGTGTGTGTGTGTGTGTGTGTGTGTGTGGCCTCAAACTCTTAACTTCATTACATTTAAATTTCATAGCGTGTTTCCAGGTGTAACTGTGTATGTTTTAAAGGAACAGTTCACCCAAAAACAGTAAACTCCCTCATCCTCTCCACCTCCGGATGATATAAAGTCAGGTGAAGTGTTGTAGTCCACAATACAGTTCTGGAGCTTCACAGTAAAACAGAGTTGCAGCACTCTGCTAAACATCTGATGCAGCTGAAAACTTGATTTAAATCAGAGAAACAACCAAAGAAACATCAGATGTCTCCATCAGCTCGTCTGCTGTGATCACAGTCTGCAGGAGAGAACACATCACTAACTGATCTCAGACCAGATGTACACCTTCAGTAACATGGTGTACATCTGGTCTCCTCAGATCAGTTTGTGATCTCATGTCTTTTGCAGACTGTGATCACAGCAGATGAGCTGTATGGAGACTGCAGAGCCTCACCTGCTATAAACTGACATCAGAGCATCACATTTTAAAGCTCAAATAAAGTCGTCAATAAGTCTGTCGTCTTTCATGCAAAGAGCCAGCCCGAGGCATAAGCGAACTAAGCGGCAGCTTGGGGCCCCTTTTTTTCACATATTAAAGACATTAAACAAGTAACATGAATTAATGGATAATTCAAGACAAGATGATTCTGATTTCATGCTCAATATACCTGCCTACAACTACTGTGTCTGCCAGCATTTGAGTCATGCGCTTAAACTAGACACCTCGCGTGCAGAGACAAAGCAAGGATGGATTTTGGATGGAATTCCTCTGAATGAACCTGAATGACCCAAGAAGTGAAGGGGCCCTGAAGCCCAATTCGTGACGTGAAGTCACTACCTCAACAAGTCAAAAAGCAAAAGGCTATGAATCTGAATGAATCTCTAGCTGGCCATCCCAAAAAGGCACCAGGGGGGGGCATCTTATGCATCTGTGCCCAGGGGGACAGTATCTGTCACTGTATTAATACAAATTTATAATGTACCATTATAGTGTTACATTTGTGTCAATACATTTCAAGCACAGGTGACTCCGCGATGGTGGGAGGGGGGCCCCAAATCAAATTCTGCTTAGGGCCCCCAAAAGGCTTGGGCCAGCACTGGTCATGCACACACAGATGTAAAAGGAGCAATGTGGGCATCAGTATCTTATCCAAGCAAGCTTCCAATGCAGCTGGAGCTGTGGACGGTGTGCATGCTTTGCTGACAGGGGTTTGTTTTAAAGAAGCCCACCTGTCTGGCTTCTGGATGAATTGGATGTTGCAGTTGTTAATCTAATCCAGTTGAATCATTAACAAGAGGGCGAACACTGCAGCTGTCACTCACATGACAACAGAGCTCCACCCAACACCAGTCTGACCTGCTGAATACAAAATGTGAGTCGTCGTAGTTAACATAGTTAAATGCAGATGATGCAGGATCTGTGTGTTGCTACCTTTAACACACTATTCAGACATGAGCAGCATGTGACCACGTTCTTTAGTGTGTACGCACATGTGTCCTCAACAACAGTGAAGAAGAAGCCACTCCCTTCACAAATCATCAGATTTTAAGAGTTCACCTAAAGAAGAGAGTCACTGCCAGCTGTTGTTCCAGCAGGAGATTCAGACATGTCTGTTACTTTATTCTCCTCTGTCTTGTTCAGAGTCACTCAATAGTAGTTGTAGTTTAAAGTTTTCACCTCCTGACTTCCTGTGTGATGAGTTCAGCAGGATACAGACACTGCTGCAATACACTTGTGCCAGCAGGGGGCAGCAGAGACCAGGTCCGACTCCTGCACACAGGAAGTTCACCTACAGACCAGACATGTTAAGGCAGGAACACACCGGCCCAACCGTTGGACGTCTTAAGCGTTTGGAGAGACTCAGACGAGGTCGGGAACAAATATGTTCGGTGTGTTCAGCTGCGTTGGAAGCTTTCGGAGCCGTGCGGACGTTGTCAGCTCCGATTCAACATGCGAAGTCTGAGGAGGAGGGCTGTCGGCCGTCTGAGCCATTGGATTCTCTGATTGCCGGTTTGCTAACGAATCAGCTCGGTGTGTGGGAGGGGCGGAATACTGTGTGTGCATTGGTTTTCTATGCACTCCGTTCCGTCATTCCCTGTTTTCATGTTTTGGAGAACTGGCATGAGACTAGCTGTTATTGTGTCCGTTCAGGACAAATTAATCTGTGTTCGTTTGGTAATGCCTCGCTGCATGTTTAGTATGCAGCTGTTTTTGTCTGAAATAGTTAAGTTTCGTTTTGATTGAAAGTTAAGAGAGTTGCGTGCATAAAACTCTAGTCCAGCGTCTTTAACACTAGAGCCAGCCGCTTATTGCATCTCGCGCAAGCGCAGAATGTACACGCTACTGTGGAGCTGGCAGCATGTTGAAGCAGTGTGTTCAATGCAACTTTTGTGCCGAACGGGTCAGACAAGAGGCAACAGAGTGGTCGGAAAGTGGTCGGATAAGGCAGTTGGACGTCTGGGTGGTGTGTGGGGGCCTTAGAGAGAGGAGGCTGTCTGCGACACCTCAGTTCAGCCTGTAAACGCCTCAACTCACAGTGTGATAAAAAAAAAAGACCTCGATCATCAAACTAAACAGGTTTTAAAAGTTTCATCCACGTTAACAAATACATGTTGGATTAGGTTTTAAATAGTCATTTAAGATGCAAGGATACAACTGTGACCACCTGCAGCTGCAACATTCTCAGGAAGGATTTTAATTTCCTTCACACCAGACTAACCAAGTGTGATATTCATCTATCTATCTATCTATCTATCATACATGTGATATGTATACATATATCATATATACATACTATATATATATATATATATATATATGATACATATATATAGATATATATCATATATATATGATACATGTATCCATCCATCCATCCATCCATTTTCGTCCGCTTATCCGGGGGCATCAGGGGGCAGCTGCCTGAGCAGGGACACCCAGACTTCCCTCTCCCCGGACACTGCCTCCAGCTCTTCCGGGAGGATCCCAAGGCGTTCCCAGGCCAGCTGAGTGACATAGTCACACCAGCGTGTCCTGGGTCTTCCCCATGATACCTGTATATACATATATACATATCTCTGTTTTGAAATGAGCTAATTCTTCTTACTGAACTACAGTAACACTACAGAACTACATTTGGTTACTAGAAAGAGAAAACTAGTGGAGATATTCTTTTTTTAAGTTCACAGATTCTTTGTTTGGGTAGGAATGCCGTCCTGTTATTGATCTGATGACTGATGACATTCTGCAACACCTATTTTAATGAGCAGATGTTGGAAACGATCCTCTTTCTTGATGTTCAGAACAAATTTCAACCTAATCCAGTGAAAATCAACCATTGTTGAGGGTGCAAACACAAACAAGCAATGACCTGATGGCATGTAGCTTATTGGACTCTGTGTATAATACACATACATACTTTACATTAGGTTGTTTACATTTAGCCGGAATCAGTAATGAAAGCAAGATGAAAACATGAAATGCCTTCAACATCACAGCAGATCTCACGTGATACCATGTGTCAGGCTTTGTTTGCACATGTTCCTGATGAAAACGTCTGTATGTTCTCTTCTTCTCACATGTGGAGCTTTAAACAACACCTGCAGTGTGAAATAATACAGATTTATGTTCTGGAGGTTTGTGTCGGCGTGTGCTGACTCCCCTGGTGGATTTAAATATTCCAGAAAAATAAAAACAGGATGCATTTGGCTTCTGTGTGAGACAGAAGCTGAACACACTCAGATGTTAGTGACTGGGCCAGTCGAGCCTCATCGGTCAACCTGACGCCTCCGACTGAACCTGTGATGGAGATCAGTCTGCTGTCAGACAGTCTGAGATGTTCAGAGCAGTAAGGGCTTTTGTCTGAAGGTGGAGGACTTTGGGTAATAACACAGAGAGCCTGCCGTCCCTCCTCATCACCTCCATCATCCTCCTCTGATTCGCTCCGCCAGGCTGGAGGTCTTAGACTGGATGAGGGGGGGAGTTGACCTCGGCCTCTGCGCTGTGGTTTTGCTGATGAGGCTGCCGCTCTCTCTCAGGGGGATTCACACCAACACTGTTTTACCAAATCTCTCCAGCATGGGTCGTTGGAAATGTGATTCCTGAGTCTCTGGGGAAATAAGCATGCAAGGTGCTGCTGCTGTTCGCCCATCAGCTAGAGTAATATTCTCAGCTTTTAATAATGAGCCGAGCTGAGGGGATCCAGAAGCCCCCGGGACTCTGAGTGACGCCAGGGGAGAGCCTGCCAGTTTTATGAGGCCATTGTCACACTCAGAGTCAACGTCCTCAGACAACACAGACGCTAACAGTCTGCAGCGATGCTTACATACTAATGTTTAGCAGGTAGGCTATAATGTTTCACCACATGAGTTTAGCTTATTAGCATGCTAGCATGATCTAATAAGCTCTAAACACACAGCACAGCTGAGGATGATGAGGATGTCATTAGGGTTTTTTATGAACATAAAGAATTTTTTCAGATTTATACCAAAACAGAATAAATCATAAATCACTTGAACACACTTGTCTGGAACAAAATAAAACAGGAAATGAAACCACAAACTCAAACTACAACATCACTGTATTTAAAATCCTCTGATGTGGTTCAACAGCTGTACCAAGTCTGTCAGTCAGAACCAAACTTAGAATGAAAACAGAATCAGACTTTCTTGTTTCTTTTCTGACGTCATGTTCAAAGTGACCTGACACAGATTCACCTGATGCAATCGGCTGATGTTAATGATTAAACTCAGGAGGAGTGAACGTGATGAACATGTCGACCCCTCCATAACTCTTACTTCAGTTTAAATGAATTGTCCATTTATTCATCCATCAGTTCAGGTCTGATCCAGTTGAATGTGGAGCTCAGGTGTCGTCCAGGCGTCACAGCTGTCGAATGTTTCAAACCCTGGCTGTACTTTAGACACTGCATGTGCATCAGTAATCCTAAACAAACACTGTTTCTTCTGTGAGTGATGATATCAGAAACTACAGAGACCAGATGCATCAGGAAGCTCCTGAGCCTTTTTACACCAAAATGTGAAATGATCCTTTAAAAGCAGAAACCTGAACACTGATTCTAGAAGCTGCCTTCAGTCGCCTCTTCTTCAGTACGATAAGTTTCCTCTGTAGGAGACCTCATCAGTCTCCCATCACCGTTCAGACGGTGGCTATTGATCCACATCAGCTCGGTCCAAACACACAAACGGCTCATTGTCCTGAGAAATGAAAAGTCAGCACAACATGGAGGCCGCATGCCTGTTCTGTCTGAGCTCATTATGCCTGTTTGATTCACCCGCTGACGATCAGAGAAAAACACACAAGGAAGAAATCGATGTGTGAGTTGTTCAACGTTTGTGTTAAATCTGTTGAGCTGCAGTACAAACTAGAGTTATTATTCAGAACATGACTGAACGGAGACACAGACGAAAGGTCCGTCCTCGTCTGGGATGATTCATTGCCTTCTCCTCAAGTAACTAAGAACACTTACTCTGCTTTAATTAGGTCGGATTTAGAGGTACTTGTACTTCACTTGAATATTTGAGTGCTGAGTCTGCTTCTACTCCGTTGTGCTCTTTAGTTCACTGCATTGGTTTTGAGGAGCTTTAATTTGTAGGGACAACTTCCTGTCCTTCAGATGAAATATACAATGTGTCTCAACGCTTCACATGAATGTGACAAACACACGAGTCACATCTCTCAAAGCTAAAGCTGCTTTAACACTTCTGCTTCAGTCACATGATGTCATCCTGAGAGTAAAAATGTTCATTAATTAAGATTCTTCACATAGGTGTTGGTAAATCATCCTGCAGCAGAATCACCGCGCTGTGTGTTTGTGTCTGTCTGTGTGTCTGTGTGTGTGTTTGTGTGTGTCTGTGTGTCTGTGTGTGTATGTGTGTTAAGCCTGCAGACGCCACCAGGGAGTCGTCCAATCAACGGCCAGAATATCTTTCCCTGCTTTACTCCAGACAGTCTCTTAGTTCATTTCTTCGTCACACTCAGTTGCTCACCCCTCGCTCGCTCAGCCTTCAAGTGTCTGGAGTAGATGCAGAGAGAGAGAGAGGCAGAAAGGAAGAGAGAGAGAGAGAGAGGCAGAAAGGCAGAGAGAGAGAGAGGCAGAAAGGAAGAGAGAGAGAGAGGCAGAAAGGAAGAGAGAGAGAGAGAGAGGCAGAAAGGCAGAGAGAGAGAGAGAGAGGCAGAAAGGAAGAGAGAGAGAGAGGCAGAAACGAAGAGAGAGAGAGAGAGGGGCAGAAAGGCAGAGAGAGAGAGAGGCAGAAACGAAGAGAGAGAGGCAGAAACGAAGAGAGAGAGGCAGAAAGGCAGAGAGAGAGAGAGGCAGAAAGGCAGAGAGAGAGAGAGAGACAGAAAGGCAGAGAGAGAGAGAGAGGCAGAAAGGCAGAGAGAGAGAGAGGCAGTGAAGTGTGGGGTCCTCTTGTAAACCAAGACTTTGAAAAATGGGACAAACACCCAATAGAAACCCTGCACACTGAGATCTGTAAGAGCATCCTCAGAGTTCACAGGAACACCCCCAACAACGGATGCAGAGCTGAACTCGGCCAATTTCCCCTTTTAATTAGGATACAAAAAAGAGCAATCAAATTCTACAAACACCTAAAAGCTAGTGACCCAAACTCCTATCATTACAAAGCTCTCCATCTCCAAGAGGAGCAGATAGAGAGGAGTCCCCTCAGCCAGCTGGTCCTGAGGCTCACCTCCTCTAACAGCACCAGGCCTCAGGACCGCCCCCAAGAAATCTGGACCAACCAGATTATAGCTAAAGAGAAAGAAACTTACATTAACTATTGGACATCCACCACAAAAACTCAAAGCAAACTTCAATGTTATTCAGATCTAAACAGACAGTACACGCTGGCAGAGTACCTGACCACCGTGACTGATGGGAAACTGAGAAAGACTTTGACCATGTACAGACTCAGTGGCCACAGCCTGGCCATAGAGACGGGCCGACACCGGCAGACCTGGCTGCCCAGAGAGGCCCGGCTGTGTCGGCTCTGTCCACACAGACAGCTGGAGACTGAGACACATTTCCTGCTACAGTGTAGCGCATATCAGGACATTAGAACAAAGTTCTTTAAACAAATTAAATGCAAACTCCAAGATTTTGATTCACTGTCTGACCAGATAAAAATGCAACACGTACTTGGAGAAAACAGTGTCAGCGCCACAGAAGCAGCCAGATATGTGAGAGCCTGTCACAGCCTGAGAGACGAGCAGCACAACAACACATGACAGCTGCAGTTTGTCTCCTCACTCACCAATCACCTCCTCTACTCCATGTGGGCTCTTTGTTTGTTTGTTTGGAGTTTTTGTTCTTGATCTGTTTCTTTGTTTTTATTTGTATTTTTTTTTTTTTTTTTTATGTATTTCTTATATTATTATTTTTTTACATTTGATTCGCACCTTATTGAATTAATATATTCTTGTTAATTGTTTCTTTCCTTGTTGATTCTGAACAAATGTTAATTACTTCTATGCCATTTTGCCATTCTGCCATTTCTTTTTTCTTTTTATTTATCTGTCTATGTTATTCTATTTAATGAATTGTGTCATCTTTGAAGCTTTGGCAATATTGTTCACCAAACATTCATGCCAATAAAGCACACTGAAATTGAAATTGAGAGGCAGAAAGGCAGAGAGAGAGAGAGGCAGAAAGGCAGAGAGAGACAGAGAGAGAGAGAGAGAGAGAGACAGACAGAGAGTTGAAGGCAGTGAGTTCACAGGGATTGATATGTTCAAAGAAAAGATGGTGTGTATTGATTTAAAACACACAAACACACAACTCCTGCCTCATGTTTAATCATTAGTAAAGTAAAGATCAATATCTGTGTAAGATACAGGTGATGTTTGAAGACAGCGTTCAGATGCTCTGATGGTATTTAAGTGTTAAGCAGGTGGACGTGTCATTTTATTAAAGACAAGAAGAATATTATTACATTATGAAATTAAATGTGAATATTAGAAAGACACTTTGATAAATACTTATGTTTATTTCTGTCTCACAAACTGGTCAAAGAGAAATGTCCCATCAGGCTACACTCTCTGCTTGAGGAGGAAGAGGAGCACCTGTAGAACACCTGTGGACCCTCCTCCTGTCAGACTTTGTCTCGCTCTTCTTGCTCTCTTGTAGTCTCTGCAGCCGTCATTTGCTTGTACCTTCGACATCTTTGTTTTAAACAGAGTTGCGTTCGTGAGGAAATAAAAAATGGCTGCCACGAGGTGAACTCATTTGACTGAGCCCCCTGTGATGTCACATGAGGCTGAAACCTGACTGTGTCCTGAAAGGCAGTGAATCTCCCCCCCCCCAGATTGAATTCCTGCCATGTGCCTGGGCCACTGATTGGCTGATCAGGAGGTGATATTGTCTATTATGAACATGTCACATGTGAAATCCTCCCAGCAGAGACGACAGCAGACAGCAGTCACATCTGACACAAGCTGCAAGAAAATCAGAATCACCACAGATGACCTCATGAGACCCGCTCGATGATCATCAGCTGAGAAAAGTACCAACACTGGTCTTTACTGTGCACCACAGAAACAGATGATGGATCCACAACCAGTGAGCTCAGTTTACTGCAGTCAATATAAAATAAACTGTCAAAGTGACATGAGGCATCATGAAGCAAGTTTTTAATTCAGCCAATCAAACACAGTAAATTGACAAAAAAATTTAAAGAAACAATTCTAAACGCCCAGTCCTGCAGCGTAACGTGTGACATCCTCAGGAATATCTGAACAAACACAGCAAAGAAACGAATAACTCACCTGAACCTGAGACTATAACAAGACGCCACCAAGGTCACCTTCTACTGAGCTCACTGCATTGATACAAAACAACACGAACACACATCCTGTGATACAGGAAGAAGACAAACTGAACACGACTCCGCCCGACTCCACCTGACTTCGACTGACTCCACCTCCTCATCCTTGCAGCACAGATGACTCAGATCTGAACTGAGGCTGTGCGGTCTCTGAGCGTGGTTGAAAAAAAAGAAAAGAAAAACACAGTGACTGTCAGTCAACTTGCTTTATTTTGAAATCCTCCAGACAGACAGACTGAGCTGCTGTCAGGTTTCAGGTTTCTGTCGCTCCTTCTTCCTCCAACTTGTTTTGCCCTCTCAGACTCCTCCGGTGGCCGTGCCCCCCCAACTCCCTCTGACCTTTCTCCTTTCACCAAACAGTAAAAACAAATAGAAATCTGATCTGTGTTCAGCCGGAGCAGAGCGATGTGTTTCTGGAAGGATGAAGATGCAGAAGCTGCTGCTGATTCAGATGACCAGCAACAAGATCTCATCTTTCTGTTCTCTGAATTCTCTGTAAGGTTCCTCAGTGGAAGTAAAAAGGCTGGTGTATAATGAAATTGACCATTTACAATCTACTGTTCTGGTGTAACCCCCCTAAACTGTTGTGCCTCAGATTTGCCCATCTCAGACCAAAAGCTAATATCCTTTAATGTCATACTGAGGTTATCCAGGACTAACATGCCTCACTCTACCACTTTTCGAAACATCACAGATATTCATTTGTCGGCCCTCTCAAGTGGAATTGATGACTTTCCCAGCAGCGACAATTTATCTACCAGAGATGAACCGGTATCCCACTTCAATCTCAGATTTCATTGACAGCTAAATACTCTTGCGCCTCTGAAAACAAGGTCTGTTTCCTTTGCCCACTCTGCTCCTTGGTTTACACCAGCACTACGCCAGCTCAAAACCAAAGGCGGTCGCCTGGAACGCATTTATGTCAAAACCGGCCTAACAATGCGTAGAGAAATGCACCATAATCACATACTCCAATGGGACAAGGATGCTATTTCTTTAGCCAAAACCACATACCACTCAACCTTAATCAGGACAGCAGATGGGAACACTAGAGCCCTATTCTCCACCATCAACAATATCCTGAAACCACCTGACGCTCTACCCCCTAATCGACTCACAGTTACACTGTGCGATAACTTCATGACCTTCTTCAATGCCAAAATTCATCCACCAGACATTGACTGCTTCAAATAACTGCACCCATAAACTGCCATCTGTCTCTGAAATAAAGGAACTCATCTTTAAATCCAAATAAATCTGCCTGCCAGTTAGACCCCCTGCCTACCTACCTGATATAAAGCTGGACTTCTGGTGTTCATCATCACTAAAGACCACTGCAGTTACTCCAACTATCAATTAACCCGGTGCAGATCCAAATGATTTGAACAACTTTCGTCCCATCTTAAACTTGCAATTTATCTCAAAATACCTGAGAGAACTGTTGCAGCTCAGCTAAACACCCATCTGTCTCTCTACAATCTCTTTGTACAATTTCAGTCTGGCTTTCATCCCCTTCATAGCACTGAGACAGCCCTCGTGAAAATCACAAATGACCTCTTGATGGCATCTGACTCTGGTTTACTCTCCATCCTGGTTCTCCTCGACCTCAGCGCAGCCTTCAACCCTGTCTCTCATGATATCCTCCTGGAATCACTGACATCCCTCTGGATTGGCTGAAATCCTATCTCAGTGGTCACACACAATTTGTCCAACTCAAGATCTTCCTCCTCTCCAGTCTCCAGCGGTGTTCCCCAGGGCTCTGTCCTTGCCCCCCCCCCTTCTCACCATTTACCTTCTGCCACTTGGACACATTCTCAGGAAATGTCAGGTTTAATTCCACTGCTATGCTGACGATACCCTGCTCTGTGTTTTCACCAAGCTTACTTTCACACTGCCTCCCACAGCTCTATCCAACTGCCTACTGGAGATTAAATCCTGGTTCTCACTCAACTTCCTTAAACTGAACAGTGACAAAACCGAGGTCCTCCTCATTGGCACCATATCCACCCTAGCAAAGCACAACCCCTTCTCTCCCATTGACAATTCCACTGTCCTACCTTCACCCAAGGTAAGGAGCCTGGGTGTCTTCCTGGATGCCACATTAACCTTCGAAGACCACATCCATTATGTTCCCCGGTCTGCTTTCTTCCATCTACGCAACATCAACCGTCTCCGTCCCTTACTCACACCAGTCTCGTGAACACCCTGATGACATCTCGTCTGGACTACTCTACTTCTCTCCTACATGGTCTTCCTTGGAAATCACTCAATAAACTCCAACTGGTCCAGAACGCAGCTGCCCGTATCATCACCAGAACTCCCTCTGCTGAACACATCACTCCAGCCCTGCAGCAACTCAATTGGCTCCATATCAAATCCTGCATTGATTTCAAGATTCTACTCCTCACTTTCAAGATGCTTCACAACCTGCCACCATCATATCTCGCTGAACTGATCCATACCCACACACCCTCCCACACTCTCCGATCCTCTTCTACCATCTAGCTCTTTACCCCATCTGCCAACCGAACCACCATGGAGGTCAAGAGCTTTCAGCAGAGCTGCCCCCAGCCTCTGGAACTCTCTCCCACCAGACATTCATACTTCTGACACTGTCCCAACTTTTAAAAACCCGCCTGACAACAGACTTATTCAGAGTAGCTTACTCTGTATCAGACTAATCATATAAACACACTCTTGCGTATACTTTATTCCACTCTATTGCACTATTCCCACCCCAGAAGCTCAACCCTGCCTAACCCGGCCCGGTTGACTTCCTGTATGGTGAGGATTGCAGAGTAGGAATTCTGTGCCGAGCTCGTGGCACTATGTAATTGCATCTTCTTATTTATTTATTTTTCCTCATTTGCACTAAGTTGTCTCCTGTTTTTGTTATACTGTTGTTCTTATGTGCGGTGTCCTTGAGTGCTTTGAAAGGCGCATTTAAATAAAATGCATTATTATTATTATTGTTATAGCTGTGTTTAAACTGTGACCTGACCTGAGATATAACTTTGTTGGTAAGTCACAAAGTTTCCTTTTACCTTCAGGTTGTGAGTTTGATTCCCACTTTGGACACAGCTTCCATCTCAAGAAGACTTTGTGTCTCACACTGCTGTCTGCTGTTTCACCTTCATCACTTCAACACAATGTTCAACATCAAACCTGAAATAAATGTTTCGTGTTTTGATTGATGTAATAATTGTCTACATGTTGGTCCAGAACCCTGATCAGGAGTCCGCAAAGCTCCACTGAAGGTTGTGAAGGTTTCTTGATAAGACCCAGATACTGGTAGGACTGAAGAAGAAGAAGAAGAAGAAGAAGAAGAAGAAGAAGAAGAACAGAAACAATAGTTCAGTCGAGGCCTTCCAATTTTTTCTTCCAAACTTCTCAGAAAAACGATGGAGTGCAGAAAGTTCTGGTAGCTCTGCTACTTCAGAACCACGTTTGTTCTTCTCTTTCACAAATGAAAAAAATAAGTAAAATATCATCTTCTCCCAAAGATAGAACTGAACCCAGCGCCTCTGGATCCAAACACAGAGTCGTGACCACCAGACTCTTTAGGACAACAGGAGCTGACCATCTTGTTTGATGGTCCAGACGGCTCACCAAGAAGAAGATGAAGAGATTGAAGTTCTGAAGTTGAGAGCAGAAAGTTGTCCATCCAGAGTTTCCTGTCCAGATCTATGAAGGTGAATTCTGTGCAAATTCTTCCCTCAGTCTGATCTTCTTTGTCCCTCTGGTTGTTTGTGTTCATCAGCGCTGAAGATGGTCCAGAGTTGGGACGTGGGGACACCAAAACAGAACATTTAGAAAAAGTAAAAAAAAAACAAGTACAAATACAAATATAATGAAACTAAAACTAAGTGAAATAAATCTGAAAATAATAAAGATACAAAATAAGTTTACATTTTTTTTTATAAAAAGCACTAAATAAAAACAGGAACATTCCAGCATACTTATGAGCAAACGTTTCTTCCATCAGATGAGCCTCGTCTCTCTGCAGTCAGTGATATGAAGTCTTCACTGTCGTCGTCTCTTCCTGCCGGACTGTCCACAGTCACAGTCTCTGTAATCTGTTCTGTGGACGTTGCGGCAGCGTTCTGGAGTCTCGCCTCGGGGCCTTTTTCATATCCAGCCAGTCCATCACATCACAGCTCTGCTCTATCCACGAGACAGAAGCCATTCTGTTGGCTCTGAAATAGAATCAAGTATACATTATTCATGTGGGAGCATCCCTGGAGGAGCTCATTAAACTCTGCACAGCAAACGCAGAAGACAGCATATTATTAAATGCGTCTCTGCTCACCGAGACCACTCATCCTCACTTTGATGTGATGGAGGGAAGCTGAGAGAATCACTTCGACAGTTTAAAGACACCGGTTCTGCCCGTCTGTACGGAGGACTGAACACAACAGAATCAATCGTGAAAATATTAAGAATCCACAACAACTAAAAGGAGTCAGGGATCAATGTGTCAACAGAATGGAGAGGTTTCTTTAGTTTCCACGTTTAGCTGAAGGATTCAGACCTGATGGTACCGTCCAATCACCGCACAGCTACATTAACACACAGGAGTCAGGGCCGTACACATGATTTTAAGAATATCAAGTTCCAAAACTCTAACCTTGCTATGTAGTACAGGGTACTAGAAATATTGGGGCCCCCTCCATGCTAGCGGGGTCTGGGGGTTGCCCCCCCAGAAGACAGATTTGAAAAATTACCTCTTAACTGATGATGTCTGGTGAATTTTGTGAAAACTAATTGATAAATTGAGATAAATATATTTCATACATTATAGCATATTACAATACAGCCAATTAGGCCTTAAGAAAACCAAATAGGTTATTATATTCAGCCCATTTATAGAGTAGCAAAGTAGTCGATATATGCAAGACTGAACTATAAAGTGGTGAAATATAAAGACAGTCGTGATAACCTAGAAATGGAACTTTACAATTACACTTCTCTCTCTCTCTTTGCAGTAAGTGTGTCTTTGCTTGACGTAGCCTTTTCATTTTCATCTGTCAGTGAATGAAGGAAACACCTGGTCAGCTGATAGGCTGTTTACATGCTTCTACAGTCTGCTAGAGTTGAGTCATGATAAAACCTTAAAAAGGCTAGCTGCTGAGCACAGTTTACACAGATTATGCAATCTAAGGATGAGAAAGCACCAACGTTTCCATCACAACGCATTTTTAGCCCAATCGTCGTAACAGTCAGTAAAAGTGCATTTGTTTGTGTAACTTTATGACTATTCCTGTTTATCTGATGCTGTAGAGACACTGGTCTTCTTCAAAACTGAGTTAATAAGTACGTCTCTGCCTCTCCTCTGGCCAACACACTGACCTGACGCCAGCTGGACTGATATAAATATGAATTTATGAAAATATTTGATCAAACCAGGGCTGTCAATGTTTTTTCTTAGATTTAAGTGGGTTAGGGTTAGGGTTACCCCAGTGGGTAGGCTACCTCGTAACACACATCAGTTTAGATTTTCATAGTTAATCAGTCAATGGGTGGAGGGATGACAAATTACAAATACTCTGGTGCAGCATGGAGGGAAGGCAAAAGTGTTCTCTCCTGTCCTCTAAAATGTTACCACTTAAGTACAGATGCAGAGAGAAGGTTACCTTCATTTACAACATTCAAATCATTTTCTTTCCATAACAATGACCCCTTCATGTTTGGGTGTAGATAGATAGATAGATAGATAGATAGATACTTGAGTCGTCCCCTCAGGGAAATTCTATATCCTGTATATCCTGTCTTTCCCAGGACAGTGATACTTTGATGTTTTTTATAGGACAGTAAATGACATCTTATCTACATTTCGGTATCCTCCCATGTAGAAGACATGTGGCTTTCTGACACCTCAAGCAAAATGGCATTCTCCCCTTCTCCTCTCACATCCTGCTCCTGTCTTTACAGCACACTGATCACTGCCAGGAAAACTATGTAATTTCTTACACTACTTGAAAAAAAAAACGAGGTCCGGACATCGGTGGCCTCAATACTGGGTACAGCATGGTCTGAATGACCTCCTGTGATGTCACTTCCTGCTCTATATGAAATAAACCTGTCAATCACTGAGACATCAGACTCCATGTTTCTACTCAAAGACAGAAACAAGGTCCTGTAGAATATTTGCTTAATTAACAAGAAGTTCCAAATAATGCAGAATGAGTCAGAGACAGAGTTTCAAACAGTGCGTTTACATGCACAGTTTAGTCAGATTACAGCCATAGTTCCACTCTGCTGCTCAATCGGACAACTGCAATTATCCGAGTATACATGCCGGTGAGAAAATCAAATTACTGCCGAAAGCATGTCATACCCGGTACACTAGGTGGCGCTGTGCCCATTTCAACTAGTGTTAACGGCGCATTTCCGGCTGACCTCTTTACGTCACCAGCTGCCTCGGCATTCAAGAAAGATGGCGTACGAAGAGCGAGACGAAGCTACATCTTTGTACACTTCGCATATGGTGTACATGATAATTACACACACTAGATGCACAATGGAGCTCTTTCTCTCTTTCTTGCGGTGATTTCGGAGGAAAGACGCCGCC
The DNA here is from genome assembly GCF_900880675.1 of Sparus aurata. Lineage (NCBI taxonomy): Eukaryota > Metazoa > Chordata > Actinopteri > Spariformes > Sparidae > Sparus > Sparus aurata. The sequence continues at coordinate 31,307,882 of NC_044208.1, read as the reverse complement.
GCCCGTCTACTTCCGGCTCACGGCCCCGGGGAAAAATCTCGCGCCTGCGCAGAACGCAAAATCCGATCCGATCCGCTGGAAACGTATACATGCAGGAGTAATGCGACTTTCAATCGAATAATCTACGTGGTGTAATTCCACTATGAGAAATCCGATCCGGTCCGATTTTAGTCAGACTAAGGTGTATACATGCATCTTAAAGATCCGATCATAGTCAGACTAACACAGTAATTCGGTTTTCTTGAGTGTCATGTAAACGCACTGACAGAGAGAGTTTATAAAGTGTCTCCAACTCAACAACTCACTAAACTGACACATTTGTTAAGGGAGTCTGGGGACTTTCGCCACAGGGACAAAGAAGTAGCCCATATTGTTACTGTTTAGTGTCTTTGTAACATGTGACATGTTTAGATCAATAACATGTTTCTTCTTTCATAAATGGCGCGTAAATGGTGAAATCAGCGTGTAGCCTGTTCCGGGCTACCGTGAGTCGTCTCGGTTGGCACGAAGCATACAGTGGTCGATTTAAGCCTTTTATTGCTCAAATCTCTCAAACACAATAATTGACAATGTTGCGATCGCAGCTCTTGTGTCTCGCTTCCTGGCTTTTCTACTGAGCATCTCCCAAGCTTCCTCTACTTAAGGTCCAGCTTGCTACTGCATATAAATGGACAGAGTGATTAGTAACTGTGTTCCAGCTCTGCCAATCACTCACCTGGCGCTGCTCTCCTGAGCGCTCTCCACCTCTCTCTCAGTGTAAATAGTGTGTACCTCCTCCTCCTCCACCTCCTCCTCCTACTTCTTCTTCTTCTCCTCCTCCTCCTCCTCTTCCTCACATGGTGACAGGAGCTTGTATTTATTCATTTCCTAATAAATACTGTATCTGTGGCTCCTCTTTAAAAAGACAGGACATTTTTACAGCAGCAGCTTGAGTTCAGCACCATGTTCCTGTCATGTTTTGTCCTCCGTACCTCTCAGGTGAGTGGATAATGACTCAGAGCTCACAGACTGACAAAAGCACTCATGTGAATGTTGCTCCTCCATCAGCTTGGGGAAACAGGAAGCTCTGGCAGGAGCTCAGGAGGAAACTTCAAACGGCGACCTGCCGGTGAACTTGTGCGGACCGGTCGCCTCAGCGGGGTCCATTCCCGTCTAATTAAAAATGCAGTGACGAGCCAGGCGCCCTGCGGCTGCACGCTGTTTGAAGTGTAGCTCCCGTGATGCTGGATGTGGAGTGTGTCAGGGTGGGGAATAAATGATAGAGGAGGAGAGACGGCTGCTAATGAGATGCTCTGCTCGGTGGGAAGATGAAATTCATCAGCAGCAGCAGAAATTATTACTGAGACATGAAACATGAAACATACAGAGAGCTCAAAGAAGGAGAAGAAGAAAAAGAACAACAACAAGAAGGAAAACAAGGAAAACAAGAAGAGGAAGAAGAAACGTTAACTTTAGCCAGCTAACGTTAACCTAGTGAGCACCAACCGGGATTTCAACATATATATCTAGTTGAAAACTGGGTGATATTCGGTCTGAATCGGTTAAAATATGTGTCACAAAACACACATTTGTTTAATCATTTTCATAATTTGTTGAGTTGTAGAAAGAGAGACGGTATTAATAACTGCGAAGGTTTTTCTCCAAAGTCATATTGCACTGGTAGGCGAAATGTGTTCTGCACAAAGACGTAATCCCGGTGAAATATGGTCTGAATGTGAACTTTTAATCAACGTCTTCACATAGTCAGTGATAAAACTTTCAGTTTTGAACCAGTTTTGAACGTCTTATCACCGGTGACCATAGTCGTTTTGTCTTTTCAACAGAAAAATGCTCACTGGGAATTTGCAATCTCCTCCAACACAGAGTAATTATATAGCTAACCTTGTGACTTCAGTGTGGATACCAAGTGGCTAACCTCTCAAAAAATTGTACAGAAAAAATATTTACATCAATATGTGGCGGTCTATGGTGATATTGTGGCAGGCGGCCACAAATAAATCAATGTATGGGAAACAGTGTGGGGTAAGAGAGATAGGCTAATGATCTATTGGCCAACAAAGACATGTAAAATGCATGCCATGGCAAAAGTAAGTTAGTATGTATTCAGCAAGGTCAAACATAAGCTAATTTTTACTAACCTAAATATATTGTTGGAGTGTATGAAATACACAGTGATGTATTAACACATCATGGAATCAAATATAATTTGCTTTCTTATAGTTCTACACTATGTGGTCCATATCTTTGCACCCCGAGGAGGGCATCCCTGCCGCAAGGCGTTGGTGCGGTTTATCATTTTTCTGTAAGTATTAGCCATAATAATACAGGTTTTTATAGGGATAGTTCGTGTTTTTTGAAGTGGGGTCATATAAAGTACATATCTATAGTCATGGGCGAGGCTAGGGACAGCACCCCTAAAACTTGGAGTAAGAAATCATGTTATTCTAAAGTTTTTGTTCGTCTTTGACAAGATTAAATCATGTCCAAAACATACTCCGTAGTTTGTGGTTTAAACTGTATATGTTAACGACAAAAATGAAAACACCCCCGCTTAGCAAATGGTATCATCCTCTTCTCACGCGCTACTTCTCCTCTGTACCTGCACCGCTCCACAGTCCGACCGTCGTCCAGCACGACACACAGAGAAAGAATCTGTTTAGTTGTAGTGTTGTGAATCAACTAACTCATCCAAAGCCAGTAATATCACGGGCGAATGGGGAATTAAGTTGCACACAGTGAAAGCACTACACCCTAAGTTATCTTAAAATTGAGTATTATTTTCATTACTGCTATTTGTATAATTTCTACAAGTCATCGTTTAAGTTGAGTGACTGAAGTCCTCGTCATCCTATTCAAAGGCTGCAACAGGCGACTCATGGAACCGGGGTGAAGTTAGTTTCAGGTTGGATATTCACTCGGGTCCAGCTGAGACTGTACTGAGGTTCTGCCAGTGTGAGCAGCAGGAGGACGGTCAGCTCACCTCCAGAGCCTCCCGCTGAATCACTGAGACTGATTTAGGGACCGTCATTAAATTACTTAGCATAAATATATTAATACAAAATAATTGCAGTTTTTTCAATGTCTTCCATGTCATGTGACCCAGCTACTCCAAACCAGCTGCAGATTGTATCAGTAAACTGGAGGAATGAGACACAGCTCTAATTATTGTACTTTAGTGCTTCCCTTATATGCAGAAATTATGATTTTTTTTTCTCAATAGCGTCCATGTCATGTGGCCCACTGACTTCTGAAACAGATTCTGTTTCCATAAAAAATAAATAATAATAACAATAAAGAAAATAATAGTAACAAAGTTCTCTAATGCTCAAGAGGTTAAAATATTTTCAAGCAGCAATGCCAACTTCTACATTATTTTGTCTCATGTCTTAGATTCTGATACTGAAATTCTGAAAATGAATTAAAAAAAAAATATCTCACCAGTAGTCACCATTTAAAGGGTTATTTTTTCAATATTTTCTAGTATTTTCCTAGTGCTGCTGGTTACCGATTCAAAGCACCGCTGCTATAAAAAAAATCTAGGGGAAACTCAGTGTTCTGAGAATTTTGGACGTGTGGGGCAAAGTACTTCTGTCTTAGCTGAAGCCAACGTGACAAAATAAACATAAAGAGAGACTTAGTGGAGCCGTATATTTTCCTGCTTTTTTGGCCTTTGCCAATCACACTTATAGAAAAGTGTTTAACTAAAGTCAAAAAGAAAAAAAAATCTTGAGTTAGTTACTTTGGAGTTAGTTGAACCAATGTTAAAATGATTCAATAGACATATTTTTGTTTTTTGTGAGGAAAAAGTGGTGGCAGTGGGGTATATTGGGTGCTCAGCACCCCTAAAGCTCTGACCCTAGAATCGCCCCTCTCTTTAGTCGATCTGTTCTCTACCGTAATCACCAATCAGTCAGTGCGTTGACATGACACTCAAGAAAACCGAATTACTGCGTTAGTCTGACTATGAACGGATTTTTAAGCTGCATGTATACACCTTAGTCTGACTAAAATCGGACCGGATCGGATTTCTCATAGTCGAATTACACCACGTAGATTATTCGATTGAAAGTCGCATTAACTCCTGCATGTATACGTTTCCAGCGGATCGGATCAGATTTTGCGTTCTGCGCAGGCGCAAGATTTTCCCCCGGGGCCGTGAGCCGGAAGTAGATGGACGGCGGCGGCGGCGTCTTTCCTCCGAAATCACCGCAAGAAAGAGAGAAAGAGCGTCATTGTGCATCTAGTGTGTGTAATTATCATGTGCACCATATATGAAGTGTACAAAGATGTAGCTTCGTCTCGCTCTTCGTACGCCATCTTTCTGGAATGCCGAGGCAGCTGGTGACGTAAAGAGGTCAGCCGGAGGTGTTTCTGTTACCACTAGTTGAAATGGGTACAGCGCCACCTAGCGTACCGGGTATGACATGCTTTCAGCAGTAATTCGATTTTCTCACTGGCATGTATACTCGGATAATTGCAGGTGTCTGATTGAGCAGCATAGTCGAACTATGGCTGTAATCTGACTAAGCTGTACATGTAAACGTACTGAGTGCAGCCTCAGTTTGGAGAAGCAGAGAGCCGCTCCAGCCCAGACACTCAGCTTTGTACTGCAGTGAATGGAGTCCAGAGAAAAAGAGAATTTTAACCACCTAAAACAAGGCTCACCTAAAAAGATTTATATCAGTCAGTTCAAGTGTACGTTATATAGAGAAAATTCACACTGCTTTACATCGCCATCAGACCGGCCTTTCTTTTGGCACTACATTTTCTCAATCGTAGAACCTCCGTATCCCTACACAATAGAGCAACTGGTCCTCACACTGTATTTCGGCGCTCACAGATAATGTGTAGGGATACAGAGGTTCTACGGTAACCCTATGCCTGAAACAATTGTGGACGCAATCGGCACTTCCATGGCTGGATAGGGATCGGCTGAGGTTACTGGTTGAGCAACTGCTTTTGGTTGTTGGAATCGAAGAAGTTGCAGATCTGAGTTATGTGAAGGAGGATGACATCCAGGACATCCTGAAGCCCCTACAGAGCAGCAAACTTATAGATGCCTTTCAGAGGAGAGGTTTGTCCAATTTTGTAAAAAGTTAAAGATAACAGTCAAAATCAGCTGAATGCATGTTTCTATGCATTTTGTTATTTACTCACCACAAACTTAGCTTAGTTATTATAAACAGTGTTTGGGGCAATTAATAAGATTAACAACAGATTGTTACTTAAGGCTGTGTCCCAAACGTGATGATTAGTAATGATATCTGTACAATAATAGTGATGACACCAGCATAAGATAGATTGATGTTCTTTATTGCCCACCAGGGAAATTAATTTTGTTCAGGTCAGTAAAGACAGTAAGAGGTATTTTAAAGGCATGATTTTGAGCAGGTAGGTAACGTGAAAGTACTCTTAACAAGTTACTTTTAATAAAGACAAACTTAGTAAAGTAACTAGCTACTATTTAGGGCAAGTACAGAAATAAGTAAGTAGTTTCAAAAGTAACTCTCCCCCACACTTATAAATGCTGCATTAACTCATAGTGGCAATATCCTTACGGTATGTTTCAGAACCAAGGGTGAAATCAGTGGGACGATGACACTTCTAATTTGATATTCTGCTGTAGCAATGTGTTCACATTGACCACAATATGTTTTTTCCATATCTCAACAGCCAAAATAATTGTGTCAGAGGTATATATGCATATATTAGGCAAATACATAATAGTAAATTCTGCTCTTCAACATCTGATAAAACACCCTATACCATTTAATGTGAGAATGACAAGTAATGATGATTATAATAGGGAAGATGATGATGGCTATTAATTGGATACAATTACAGTACACATCTTAAAAGGCATGTATTTTTTCTCTAGGCTCAGGGTGTTCATGCAGCTGCTTAACATATATTGATTCATCTATTGACTTCATTTTAGTTTCTTTTTTTTTTGTCTTCTCCCAAGTTTCTGCCCTGGAGCGACAGCCAAGCTTTTCTGTCCACTGTCTGTCCAGAGTCTGTTGGGGCCCTAGGCAAAAAAAATCACCGGGGGCCCTTCAACCAGCATTCATTATGTTATAAATAATCTGACATTAAAAAAATGTACGAAACCTAAACATTTTTTTATTTTATTAGAATGTTCAAAATATAAATATAAATAATAATGAAAAACAGAACAATTAATAACTAAATAACTTCAAGGTTACATTGCAAATAACCCACATTATAAGGCCAGTGCTCATTGAGGCATAAAGCATTGATTTAGGCTAGTCCAAATGCTGCCACTACTGCATGTCCTCACATCAAAAGACCTTTGGAAAATTGTGCTCTACTGAAAAAAAAGCCAGTGTCCACATTCGTTGAATTTTCAAAATATAAATATCAACAACATTAAAAACCTTGTAATTTGAAAAATATAAAGAACAATAAAAACATAAACAAATAACTTCCACGTTGTCACATTGTAAATAGCTTGTTGATCAACTGGTGCAAAGTGGAGTGTTATTTGTGCAGGTGTCCCCGCTGTCCACTCCCTCATCGCGGATCACCATATCTGGTGTCCCGCCGTTCATTCCCAACGAGCTGTTGGGGAATGAGTTGCGGAGGTATGGGAAGTTTGCCAGCGGCTTTAAAACTGTGAGTTTCGGTTTCAAGGACCCCAAATTGAAACATTGTCCAGTCTCTGAGGCGGCAGGTGTTCATGTTCCTGCACTTGCCCAAACAAACACTGGAGGTGTCTTTCAGAGTAAAACACGTGATGGCTCTTACATGGTGTACGCCAGTTCAGGACAGATGAAGTGTTTTGAACGTGGAGATGTGGGTCATAAACGCTACGCCTGTTCGCACAAACAGCAGGTGTCAGCTCACAGCAGTGATGCGGTGGATGCCACAGATCAGGCCGGGGTGGCGACTGCTCCTGCAGGCTCCGTTACACGCTGCCAGTGGCGGACATCCGCTGGCCGTGACCAAGCCATGTCCGACAGCTAGGTTACTTAAGCATAAAAGAATAAACGCCATTAACATTTAGTCTAACGCTAGTTTGGCTGAAGTTACCAGCATTCAGTAGACATTTTTATGAAGATAGAAAATTCAAATAAATGACAAATAGGCTGTGTAAAAGTAAGTGCACCCCTTCTTTTATGAGAGCTAAATGTTACCACTGGCAATATTTAATCAACATTTCATATCTTGCGCTGCTCAGATGTCATATTTATGTTGTAGCTTTAGGTTTTGAACATTATTTTGCCATTCAAAATTGTAGTTATTATGCCTTTTTAGCCAACAAACTCTGATACAAGATTCTGTATGGATTTCAGGGTGTGGGATGGATTCAATCTCAGAAAACACGAGTATAGTGTTCACTTATGGATGGATTGAAGACCTGGACCCTGATGCCATCCATAAGTAAACCCACATTCCTCACTATACTCGTGTTTTCTGAGACACTGTAGTTACTTCAAATCAGTGCTAAGTCTTTGCTTCATGTTGTTTTATTATTATGATATAGGTCATTGCAACCCAGGCAGACATCGAGGCACATCAGCCGGTCCCAGACACACCCAGACTCATTATGCTCGGTAAGTATGTGGTTTTCCACTTCAATTTATTATGTAGACACACACACACACACACACACACACACACGGTTACACCGACGTAAGCACTGTCAAAAAGCTTTTTTTACTATTCACAGACAACCATGCACATACATACTATTACTACTTACACACTTGTTTTTGTGTGTGAATTTTGTATGAACTTTACTGTTGTAATATTGAATATGCAGAAACAGTAATATGCAAATGGTACCATTAAGAATACAGTGAAGTTCATTTTGCTGGTGCAGAGTTGTCCATGGATTTTATTGTCATAAAAAGGTTGCCTTCAGAATAACATATTGTATGTAATTGAGTAACAATTTGTCCTTTCATTTTCAGGACATTCAATCATGACAGGTGGATGCTGTCCATTGAAGGAAGTGTCTTCATGACGCTGGACAGGAGTGACAACTTTGTAGATGCCTTTGCCGTGCTATTTGCAAGCTACTACATCTTCAATGTGGAGTAGCAGGAGGCTGCTGCATATACGCTGGAGCTTGTTCAGAGGCAAGTGAATTTCTGTCTGCATTACACTTCTGTATTATAATTAAATCAGGTGTGCAACAGTAGAGTTGGAGCTAAAAGTTGCAGGACAGGAGGAAATTGAGGACTGGGTTGAGTGCATTAGTCTTCTTTATAAACATATTTATTGACTGGTATGATATTGCTTACAGGTTTCTGGTCAGGATGAACCCTCGAGGATGGCAAGAAATGCTCTGCCAGACAGGGAGTGAGCAAGAAGGTTAAGGTTAAGGTAAACTTTATTATTCCACTGGTGGGAAATTCATGTGGTCACCATTGCCCGTTAGATTGCTCTATACTATACAGCATTAAGGAAGAACATAAAACATTTAAGAGAAAAAAGGAAAAAAAGAAACAGAATAACAGGACAGACGAAACATTAAAAACATTGAGGAAAACATGACAAGCATGTGTGAAAAATAAAATAGTTAAGTGTTCATTTGAAATAGTTTAAAAATACTTAGGAATCTAATGTTGTACAGTCTAATTGTACAATACAGTATAGTGCAGTCTAATAAAGGCACAAAAGACTTGTTGTACCTTGTGGTCCTAATTTTCCTCTGCAGGATTCTGCCACTTGACCTGCTACTTCTTAAAAACATCAGGTGAAGAGAGTGGGTAGAGTCATTTAGGATTTTATCTATCTTTTTTTATACTGAGGTCATTGTGCTATTGAGCGACAGATACCTGATCAACTCCAATGATCCTACTGGCTATTTTGACTATTCGTTGCAGTTTCTTTTGATCCTGAATATACATGTTTCTAAAGGCACAAATAAGGCCGAAGGATAAGACACTCTGCAAGAGAGTTTTGTAAAACATCTGTAGAAGGCAGCTATCTATCTTAAAATAATTCAGTTTGCTAAGAAAAAACATCCTCTTCTGCAGTTTTTTGGTCTTATTTTGTGTAGATTCTTTGAAAGTTAGTTTGTTATCAATTTCAAAACCTAAATATGTATATGTTGAGACCCGTTCTACCACCATAAGAAGAATCTAAGAAGACTGGGAGGGTGGTGCAGAGGAAGGTGATGGCCATCAACCCGCATGTCAACCGGTTCGTTCAGTCCTTGATGGAGTTTGAATGGAGGACTTAAAACTGAGGGGCCAGTAGTAGGCAGCCTGTTGGGTGTTGGCATGTTTTTGTTTAAGCTTCAACTTGATCTGTTTCTGCTCAACCAGTCCTGTCCAAGGGCATTAAAAAAGTTTTCATGCTTGTGTTTTTCTTGGTTGACATAATCAAAAAACTCCTGTTGGTTAAGTACGTTTTTAAAATGTAAAAGTTCTTTGAAAAAAATGAATTTGTAATTTGTGAATAAGTTTGATGAAATCAATTGGACTTGCACTGTTCTCTCTTTTAAAAATGTTTTGAAGAGTTGTATTGATTAAATAAAACAATATTTTTATTAAGAACAATGTTTGGTTGCCTTTTGATTTGTAATGTTATTCTGATGTATAATATTACAATATTAGTAACATTTGAGATGATTATATAATTAAAATATATATTATCAAACAAATCAACAAAATACAGTAAAAATAGAGTAAAATACTGTTTTGTAGTAATACAGTATTGTCCTATATACTGTAAATTTCATTACAGTACAATTACAGTAGTTTATTGTAAAGCAAAATACAGCTACTTGCTGGCAACCATGCTGCCAGTAACTTACTGTAAATATACAAGGAAATCGTTTACAGTGTTGTTGTTAGTGTGTTGCTGTGTCCGAAATCACTCACTACTCCCTATATAGTGCACTACATAGTGACTACGCCATTTTGTAGAGCTGTCCGAATGTCTAGTGGGAATTATTATACTCTATATAGTGGACTCAAAGTATACCACAATCAGAGGTGGGTAGAGTAGCCAAAAATTTTACTCAAGTAAGAGTATTGCTACTTTAGAATAATATGATTCAAATAAAAGTAAAAAGTAGTCATCCATATAATTACTTGAGAAAGAGTGAGAAAGTATTTAGTGAAAAAACTACTCAAGTACTGAGTAACTTGTGATTTATTGTTTCAATAATCATAGCATGAATGTAATCAAATAGACAAAAACATAAAAGAGCAATGTGCAAATTCTTTAACTAAAACAATAATAAATGAAATGTTTAAACTAGAGATGCACCGATCAGGATTTTTGGGGCCGATCACCGATCACCAAAAGCAGTATCTGCCGATCCCGATATTGCCGATCACCGATCACAGCGTCAAATCCATAAATTCTTCTCTATTGTTGTCTTGTTAATGATTCTTCTTACACAACATTGACATTGTATTATTAAGTATAAAAATTAGGAGATGAGAAAGTATCATGAATTGACCACCGTTTTATTGCAGGCTGAGGCAATGTGCAATATTTCACACTCTAGAGACTCTTAGAGACAACTTGGACTCAGCTTACACAGAGGAACTGTAGCCTTACTAGTGGGAATGCAGTCAGGGTGGGAATTTCATCATTTTAGGGGCACCAAGTCCACATGACAGGGCACAAAGGCCACTGAGTAAAATGTGTTGATTTACCTTTCAGACTGATACCATAACATCCTAATTTATAATAAGATATGGATTATGTATTAACACATTTTTTAACACCAAAATCAAGTTAAAGTTACATTAGAAAGTAGTTTTTGTTAAGTAGGGTTAGGGTGAGGTGAGTTTTGTGACACCACACTGAATATTAGTGTTATTGAATATTTCTCCCAAATAGAAATTCCCCAAAATTATGGCAAAGCACATTTTTTCCAAACAAAAAATTGTAGAATAACAGCAGGAGACCACTGATGTGTGGAGTGATTTTGGTGACACTACACTCTGAATAATAGTGAAGTTATTGAATTTTTTGTAGTTTCTCTTTTCGGTGTAGCGCTTTGTAGACGGTCCCTGCGCCCTCGTCTCACAGCTGGCTGACCATACAGACCAGAGTTAATGTCCAGACGCTCGTTTTGATTAACATACGGTTGTAGCTCGTTGTCTTCCTCACTACGGTAGGAAAGAGCCGTCAGTTGTGTTTTAACAAGGTTTCACTTATGAGTTATTGATATTGAAGTTCGAATCTGTGAATATATTTCCAACTTTACCGGACTAAATCCTACCACATAAGTCAGTTACGTATCATGTCAAACCGGCTGCGCTCGCTCGCTGTGCTGCAAGTTTCGTTCTTCTGTTTTGAGACGCTGCTGCTGTTTGAGAGGCTTTCACGTGAGATCATCGTGATGATGAGACTCCACCTGCGCAAACCGCGGACTCACTGAAGTTACTGTGAGTGACTACTGTGCACTCAGGTGGCTGTAATTAAAGACAAGCTCGCTACGCTGACCGGGCCAGGGGCACAGAGGCCACTGTAGCCGTACGATGAGTTTTTTTCACGCTGCATCAAGGCCAAAGTGCGGGGTAACAGCAGCCATGGCCACCGTGAAATTCCCACCCTGCATGCAGTTAATGCACTGTCTCTATATCGAAACGTCATCTGATCGGCCTGATTTGATCTATTTTGAGAACTCCGATCAAAACCGATAGGGGCATTATCGGCCGATTGCGATCGGTTGCCGATCGATCGGTGCATCTCTAGTTTAAACACCAACTAAACTTATAACTTTGTTGGTTTAAACTCATAAAACAGCACAATAGGCTCAGCAGCCAGAGATTATGTAGAGGAACATTAACAAGCCAGTCTGTGTATACAGCAGTTTCCGAAACGGTTCATTGACAAGTAAAAGCTCACAACTTCATGCCGCTCCTGTGCTATAACACTAACTCAGCCTCTGTGGAATCTGAAAGACTGAGGCAGAGAATAGAGAGCTGCACCTGGGCTGCTCTGGCAACAGACAATGATGCAATTGAACCAAACTTTCTTCAGATCTGCACAGAGATCTCTATTGGAATAACACTGAACCAGGGAAGTATACATTTCAGGGGATGAATATTTATCAAGTACACACAATGTCTGTTTGTGTTCCTGACAAAAAATATGAGCTAGATGAAGACAAAAAGAAATGTTTGAACACAGCAATGGCAAAGATATTAGGAGATATAAGATATTTGCAGAAGGATTTCTTTTAATTTTGCCTTATGAAAGCCCAAACTAGCATTTACCAGACCAGAATATCTTGCTGTTTTAGAGGGAAAGTCTGGAAAGTCTCTTTGATGCCACTGACAATTTAGCAAGATTAATAACTGGAATATGACAATGGTGAAACACCAGCCAAGTGACCATGATATTATGTTAGCACTGTGCAAACCACAGAAACGTCCCAAGTTGACATGTGTATCAAAGTGGTATATCCAACAGATAAACAAGTTTATCCCCAATTTCTAACATGTGCTCTGATGACTGGAGAAGTGAACAACATTTCCGAGGCATAAGAACTGGGTGGTTATGATTGTTCCAAGTATTAGTCAAACACTCAGGTGATGACAGGGAAACAGAGTTATGGTTAATGAACAGCATAAGATTTTGATAGTAAAATATAGGAAAATATTAATCAAGAGTTTCATTTTTTTTCTTTGACTAGTGACCATAATATAAAACATTTGCCTCCATGAAATGATGTTATTTATTAACTTAAAGCATCTTTTTAAGATTTGGTTTGTTTTCAGGGATCGTAAATACTATGTGAACGTGTTAAGTAAGTTTTTGCAGAATGCTGATCAAGTTTTGGTTTTTAATGTCTGTTTTTGTCACCTTAAACACAGCTGGAAATTGGCACAAGGTCTCCTTAAAAATACCCATTTGTCTCATAATCACAAAGCATCACAGTCTCTCATCAGAAATGTCCAGTGGTCCCACAAACAAGTGTTGAAAAGAGGTCTTGAGCTGTGGTTACTGGCTTAGCAGCCTTCTTGTCCATAATTCCACAACCATTCCCTCAGGTTAGAGGTCTGTGTCCATAAACTGTGTGCTTGCGTTTGATTTGCTGAAAATCTGTGTTCTGTCCCAAAGAATCACTCAGTAAGGTGACTGTTAAGCTTCAACAATAGTTGGCTCTCAAGGTTCTTTCAGTGAAGCTGCGATCTTTTAGCAGTGAACAGGAGTCCTGCATGACTGAAGAGTCTCTCACAGGCTGCAGATGCTGGAAGACTTGTGTTGACTTTGAGTGACAGTTTCTTGATTTGAGGAAAGGAATGTAAGACATCCATACCTCCGTTCGGCAGACATGAAAGGTACCTCTCCAGCTCTCCTGTTTCTGATTTTCCTGCCCTGATGGATGCAAAGAAGTCATCCTCATCAGACTGGCTGCTGTTTGTGCGGGCATCATCATCCAACTCCAAGTCAGTGTCCAGGTGATTTTTGATGTAGTCCAAGCCTGTGGCAAGATTAATTGTCTTCAATTAAACCTAAATGACAATAACATTACAATAAATGAATAAATACAATTTATTACAATTTATCTATTATGACAGACTCATCAACACACCACACCATGACCGTGATAATCTATGACTCCGATATTTGAAAAAATCATGCCTAGTGCCCAACAGAAAAAAAAGTTTTGTTTATTATAAATTGTTTTAATCACTGAAATTCTCTGTTCTTTCTCTCCACCATGGTGACTGCACTGTAAAAATTGTTCAGTTGTCTCAACTTAAAAAAATGAGTGAACTAGTTGCATGAATTATTTTGAGTTTTAACTACTCTTCCAGAAGTGGTGTCAACACAAAAAATTCTGTTCAGTGTACTAATGCATATTTGTCTCCCCAATTAATAAGATGTTTTCCTAACAAATACTATCAAGTTTTAACAACTAATGTAAAGTTTCCCCAACAAATACCATCAAGTCTTAACAACTAATGTAAAGTTTCCCAAACAAATACCATCAAGTCTTAACAACTAATGTAAAGTTTCCCAAACAAATACCATCAAGTCTTAACAACTAATGTAAAGTTTCCCCAACAAATGCTATCACGTTTTAACAACTAATGTAAAGTTTCCCCAACAAATACCATCAGGTTTAAATAGCTAAAAGTAAGTTTTCCAAGGAAAAATTGTACCAAATAATACTGCCAGTTTGTAAATAATGAGAATTTCAAATGTCAAGTTCTAATAACATTTTATTCAGTATACTCACAACATGACCAAAGACCAATTCATTCCTGAAAGGCACTTGCTGTGTAAGGTCTTTCTTTCATACCCCAAGCCATTAACTTATCCAACAATACCACAATTAAAATTCATGGCACATTTAACATTGCCCCATAAAAAAGTATTGGGCTTAAGAACAGTCTGACCAACTCTGGTGACAGAAAATTTGAACCCTCAGGTAAAAAATGAGCATAAACAAGTGACTAGGTTTCAAGACATAAAATGATTGAACCGTTCAAAGGCAAAAGTCGTGAAGGAGGTCAGGAGGAAAGCCTTTGATCGTTTCAAAATATTCGAGTCTATTAAGGACACAGCAGACACACAAAGTACAGTCCCTTCAATGCTGTTGCCCAACTTCTCTTATTGATGGATCTAGAATAGCTCATAGCCATATGTGTGCAAATCACCACTGTTACACAAGACTGCTAGATATAACTGGGTTTTAAGTTAAAAACATCAAATTTAACCGTTCCACTATGCATCCAGCACGTGGATTTTAGAACATTTAACTGAGAGTCTGTGTGCGCGTGCGTGAGACTGTGTGAGTCTTTGAGAACATAAATGAGCATAAACACATGACTAGGTTTCAAGTAACACTAACATTTAAAAACAAAATGATTGAACCGTTCCACTATGCATCCAGTCTATGTGAGTTTGTGAGTGTGTGTGTGTTCCACTATGCATCCAGCTCATGGTTTTAAAAAACATTTAACAATTGGTCCAGCTGGTGACACTCAGGGACCATCTTACTGGAGAAGTTTATTCTTCAATCCATGCACCTTTGCACTGCAAGCTTCAGAGCCTATCCCCATTAAAACACGCTGAATAGTTTCAAATGTATATTTCATCGCTTTTGGGTAGTCAATGTTAAGTATGTACAACAACCCCATCACTGTTGCCACAGCATTTGGCATATCATGGAGTCCTTGGAGAACAATTTCTTCCTCAAGAGTGACAGCGATGTCAATGACTTCCTCAGGTTGTAGGAAGGGTTCTTCCACCTTTTCTGTGACGACAATAATTCCAATGGTGATGCCTCTTGTGACTTCGCCCTCAGGAACTGTTGGCTTAGAGATTGAAAATCATATTAGGGATACAATATTCATTTACACATTTCAAAGCAATGTTATGTAAAGCAAACAGTGTGTGAGTCTGTGAGAGTCTGTTTGTGAGAGTGTGTGTGAATCTGTCAGTCTGTGTGAGAGTCTGTTTGTCTGTTTCTCTGTGTGAGTCTGTGAGAGTGTGTGTGAGTCTGCTTCTCTGTTAGTCTGAGAGTCTGTCTTTCTGTAGCCCTTTTTAGATAGAAAAGGCGGCACATTTGCTCCAAGGTAAGGGTGGCAATGTACCGGCCTGTCTTTCTAAAAAAGAGGCGTAATTTTCCTCCTTTTCCAAAAGCCGCCTCTGAGGTAGGCATAAACACGTGATGTGACGTGAAGCTCGAAGTTCGGCTGCGAACAGTGACATAGAATTTGTCTTCAAAATAAGAGCTTTACATTGCACCCCATTGGAGTTTAGAGCTGGGTTCTTAGCGGGGGGCTTTTAATTTGAAAGTAGCGACCGTTCCTAGCTTGCGCTACAACAACAAGCTAACACAACCAAACAGCCGCTGAGATCCAGGAGACGCTGCATCTCCTGGATCTCAGCGGCTGTCCAGTTGTTCATCTTAATGTCCGCGGTTGAAGTGCAGCTGCGTCTATAATGTCCATGTTTAACCTTATAATGTTTTAAGATGCTTCTCTGACAACTTGTATTATATATACAGTACTTACATTTCGACAGCATAAAGAAATTGACCAGGATGGAGAAAATGTGTCTTGTCAGATCTTTTTTTTCCCCCTACCTACAAGAGAAGAGAGAACACACACAAATTAATTTAACTTTTCACTTGGTACAATCACAAATTTTGAAAACAGTTGACCATTACACATTAAAGATACAGTTTTGCCATATACTCCAGTGACATAGATTTGTCACAGCAAATTACATAATACGTCTACTTAAAGCAGTAACACTATAAGCAGAAGAACCTCCCTAAAAAACAACTGTATTATGCCTTAAAGCTTGCATCTGTGTCATTTTTAAAACTGCAACTCCATCCTTTGTAAACAAGTATTAAACATCATTGTGGAACAAAACATGAAATTCTTTTAAAAAAATGCAACAGCATGGAGGTTACAGTCTCATTGTGGCTGTCATGGTAGATTATATAATGTAGAGGACTCATTTTACATGGTCGGAAGAAAAAACCACACATAACTGCATTTTCGCCATTTAACCTTGAATTAAAAAGTATTAGACTGTATCATAAAACACCATTTCCATGTGCCCATTTAAGAATTAGCTCATAGGCCTCCTTGGTTACTGTTGCTATGTCTTTCGTGCTTTTACCCTGTCATGCTCCAAGCACAAGAAATAGGAGTTTTCAGCAATATTAGTCTACCGTCTGCGCAAAGCTCATTTTCTACTGACCACAAGGACTGTCACACAATAGACTGCTCGGCGGGAAATCTTCACGTCGACCTGTTGACACCATAAGCTCGACTATGAAAACCTTTGGGGCAGACCCAAAGTCCATGATCGATTTTTTTTTTTTTTCCCTTTTCGACACCGGTTCCCATCGACAATTCTTACATTGAAATGAGTAGGCTACTTGGTATCCTGCCTGATAACATGCAGTGTTTGTTTGCCATACATTCACTATGTCCGCCACGCACCCCCCTCCCCCTCCCCGCAGACAAACAGTCCACACCGCTTACAGCAACATTAGCTTAACGTTAGCCGCTCACGTTAGCACAAAACTACACCAAAGCCACAGCAATGCTAACTGGCTAAACAATTAAATAATGTTTAGAGGATATTGTTACATCATGTATGTGTCAGTTGCCACTCACTGGGAGCAAGCTGACGATGATTACCCCTGACTTACGGGTCAAAAGACACTAGCATGATATTGAAGTTAACAAGACTCCTGACAATGAACAAGACGTAACATAACGCAATGTGTTTTGTGTCCAAAAATCTGTTAATCTGTGTGTCAGGCGTCCATGTCAGCATCCGCCAGAGAGGTTAGCGCTTAGACGTTAGTTAATGTGATGCCAAGGTTCAACCTGCAGGGGCTTTGCACATACAGGTTCAACCTGCAGGGGCTGTCAATCATTTTCATACCACGTGACCTGTCAGAACTCGACAGAAGTTCTCAAAACTTGAAAATACTTGTGGAAGATCAAGTTCTGGCAACTAGCCATTACAATCGTCAGAACAACATAATATTTCAAGTTCCATTAATATATATATATTTTTAGTTGACACAACATAACATATTATGTATTGCTGACAAAAAATTAAAAAACTTTTTTACAGTGTGTGCTTTGCTGTTTACTGACTACGTGTGTGTGTGTGTGTGTGTGTGTGTCTGTCTGTCTGTCTGTCTGTCTGTGAGGCTGCAGTGTGACAATAAATTACTCCAAAGCAATGTACATTTGACAGTTATTTATGACGATATAACAGGGCTAACGGGCAAACAACTTACCGCAACATGTTTTCTCAGGTTCGAAGTGGAGTTCATGTAGGCTGATATGTCAACGAGTTTCGGCGGACACGTTTGACAGCGCATGACATAGCTGTTCTTTTTCGTGCTCTGTAAGGTAAACAGACTGAATGTGAGGCCAGGGGTGTTCTGCCTTTTCTGATTCAGAATCGCACACCGTTGTTTCCGCCATTGTTTACTGCTTTCAGTCACACAGAAGCCCGCTTCTGTACGAGGCCACGGAGAGCTTGTATGCGGTCATGTGACCGCCTGGCTCCATTTGATTGGTGAAACAGAGTCAACCGTTGTGAGTGGCTACGTTTGATTGCCGAAAAAGAGTCTTGTGACAGAGCTTTGGTGGAAGTCTCTGACAAACAAAACCGAACAAACCATTGTGTACAGAATAACAGATGAAAAAAATAAAGGTAGCGAGCTGAATGTATCTCACTGTAACGGAGTAAAAGTACCATTTCTTCTTCACAAATGTACTCAAGTAAAAGTAATAAGTATGTTGCATTAAAACTACTCTTACAAGTACAATTTATCCAAAAACGTACTTAAGTAAATGTAACGGAGTAAATGTAGCGCGTTACTACCCACCTCTGCCCACAATGCATCGCAAAAAGTAGTTTACAACTGATGGTCACTAACCAAGCAATGTTTACCATCATGCATTACGCTGAGTGAAAAATGGCGCATTTTTTATGCATCGGGGTCACGGAGAGGGAGCTGATCTGAATGGTGCTGAATGTAAGTCATTTTAATATAATTTTCTAATTAACATTTGAGGATGTGTTGAAGAGTGTGTTAACAGTTGCTGAGTAGTATTTATGGCATAATTTATGGCATAATTCTCAGCTAGTGACGCTCGCTAATGTTAGCTTACTGTTAGCTAACTGTTAGCCCTCTTCCCTACAGTAATTTGTAATTCCATTGGCATCGGCGCTGAGTGAAAACTAACTTTGATGAGCTACATTTTTCTAAATCAGGAAAAATTAAGTTTGAGTGTCACATTAGCACTAGAGAAAATATCCTATTTTAATCTCTTCAGGGACTGACAACAATGTGTCCAAACTGTTCCACCTGAGGAGAGAGAAAGCAAACACTTTGCCTCTGCTTCTGAATGGGACTAAGTTGTGTCACATTACTGTGAAGAAACATCTCATATTGATGTATATTCTTAGTAAGGGTTAAATTGGTTTTATCTTGTGACTAAATTACCATCTGTCCAAATTGAATGGATAGAATTGATATATTGTTATCTACTTGCTATAACATTGTGTAGCACTGTGTTGAAAGAGATGGGCTTGGCTGGTGTGCTGAGTCCTGCCCGAGCAGACAAAGAAGTGGGAGAATTTAAAAAAGACCTATAAGG
Organism: Sparus aurata; assembly: GCF_900880675.1. NCBI lineage: Eukaryota > Metazoa > Chordata > Actinopteri > Spariformes > Sparidae > Sparus > Sparus aurata. The sequence goes on along the minus strand of NC_044208.1, from coordinate 31,288,779 downwards.
CTTGTGTCGAGGACGATCACTGTCCTCTCTGTGTCTAGGCCGAGGACGATCACTGTATTCTCTGTGTTGAGGACGAGGACGGTCACTGAGCTGGATCAGCTGGTTTCCAGTTCTCGGTGACTAACTGAGAGCTGTAGGTGGCCGACAGGACGACCTTTCCCTCCTTCGTTAGAGGTAATGGTGTGAACGGGCAGTTTATCTCCATGAGGACCTTCTCACCTGGGCGGTCCACAGCAGGTACCAACACCCCTCCACCATCACAAACAGTCCTGCTGGCTGAGGGAACCCAACTGGAACTGAACTCATCACTTTATCCCAGCTGACCTTTCTGCTGGACCTCAGGCTGCTCTTCACCTCCTGGAGACTCAGTTTGATCAGTCCTGACTCACATGAATCATTTACTGAGGGATTCTTTCAGTGAGAGTGTTTTCATGTGTTCAGAGGAGGAAAATTTAAAAAATGGAGGAAATTAAATTTAGTCTGATGTCTTGTTCATATTCAGTGTTTCCTGTTTGTTTGTAAATGGATGAAATGTCCCTTTAAATTGTCCTCCTTATATATATATATATATATATATATATATATATAAAAAGTTGTAGTTGAAAATGAAAATGAACTCTCAGTAGAATCAGAACAACAGTTCTGGCGTTATGACGTGCCCCAAGTTAAGTTCCTGTGCTAACACTGGACCGCTAGCGGCACATCTAGCTGAGCTAACTAGCTAATGGCAGCTACAGTTAGCAGCATTTAGTGTTGACCCCAGTTTGTTTTTAATCTGACAGTTCTTACACATTTTACCTTTAAAGCAACATTATAGACCTTTTTTACCTTAAAATAACAGAATCAGAGTCTACTTTATGTAACTGGTTTGTAAAGTGTGAAGATGTTTCTGTCAGCATTTTGTTAAGTAATGTTAGCATTCAAAATGTTAGCTTTCGGAGGAAACATTTGTGGTTAGGGTTAAGAAAAGTTACACTAGGATTTGAAAAGAAATGTTCGCATTGTAAAGTCTCAACAGGACAGGCTGTTCTTCTGACTGTTGATTGTTGATATGTGGTTCACACTGGATCGCAGTGCTACAATGATGGTGTTAAAGACCATGATGCATTGCTGTACATTAAACCAGCCAACAGGATATAAAGGAGTTGAAATGAGCTCAGTCTTAAACATCCACATCAGTAAAATGACAAACAAACATTTTTCTGTCAAAATGGTGTCTGGAGTCATGGAACCAGCAGCTGACAGTTGGCTGATGGTGGCCCCACCTCCTCCACTCTGTTCGGCTGATATCTGGTTAATGAACGGAGCCTCAGCTGCTACAGGAGCATCAGCGATCAATGAGATGGTCAATAGATCGGGCGCAGCCGTCCATCAGCTTAGTTTTGGTTCAGTTGGTTCAAAATTTAGACCAGAGGTCGACGGAGCGGCTGAAGCTTTACTGTGGCGACGTCATCGATCAAGTTCAGCAGCGAGCAACGATCTGACACAAACCAGCGGACTCTGCTCGGGTGTTGGGCCATTTATTGGTTTGTAGACGAGATGAAAGGAAACATTGTTAAAAATAAAGATTGTGTTGATGATGAGGATTAATTTCAAACTCACATCTGATCTGTCATCTGTGGTGCGTTTTTCTCTCAGTCACATCAATGTGAGGATTTATTCATATTAATAACAAGCTGATGTTTTCATCCACTCACAGCTCAGTCTTCTCTGTTGGTTCTGGTTCTGGTCTCCAGCAGCTCCTCAGTACATATCTGTCCACCAGCTGCTGACTGGGTCCGTCTGCTGTCTGCTGCTCAGCAGGTGACTTTACAGCTTTTTTCTGAGACTGAACCAGAACAGAAACACAAGGAGCTGAAACTCACTTCATCAATCTCAATACAAACTAATAATTAACATTTGTTCTTTTCATCTTTCTTCCACAAAGCTGACAGGAGTGGAGTCTGCTGCTCTGTGATTGGTTCTTTCCTCAGTCATGTGAGTACACACAGAGAGCCTGGAGGTCAGGACCACTCTGTCATCAGCTGTGTTTAATGATCAATAAGAAGCATCGTTAAGGCCTCTGACCTCATCAACGCTGAGGTCACGGTTGCCTGTGGTCGGACCAGCTGAGGTCAGAAGCGTTTGATGAGCAGGCTGAGATTTAAAGGGTTAGTTCACTCAAACTGAGCTCCGCTTTGTTTCTAACTGTGATATTCATGGTTCCCAGAGGATTACTCAGCTGTTCTTTGAGACTGTACCGACCCACATAACCTGCTGAGGTCGATTGACGCGCCAGCGCATCGAAATCACCTGGCCAATTTAAGATGATGTAGCAGCAAGACGCAGACTCAGTGAGTTCCGACTTATGTTTTGGAGCGGCCTTCAAACTATATACAATAATGTACGCCACGCTTTTTCACTAACACAGCCATCAGGTTTGCTGCGCGTGGAAGAAACGATAAAAACGGGCTTTTATCACGAAAGTGTCTGCAAGCAGGAAGTGTTTGCAATCAAAAAACCTGTGACACCCTCTTTCCTATTGGTGGAAAAAGGCACCACACCAACCAATCACAAAATTCTATGGCAACCCACGTGTTTTGGTTGCTGAGGAACAGGGGAAAGTTGTGGGAGGGATGGCAGTGAACGAGTGACAGCGACAGTGATGGTGATAGAGATAGCAAGTTTTGAGAGTTGAGAGATTTGTGATATATAGCGTGTTTGGAGTGTATAGTTAGTGTGTTATGTAGTGTTTAGTGTGTAGTAGAATCGTTTTTTTTGTTTAATGAGTCAAAACAATGAGGAGACTACTGAATAATAATAATAATAATAATAATAATAATAATAAGTTTTATTTATATAGTGCCTTTCAGAGTGTCCAAGGACACGTAACAAAGTGGAACAAGCAAAACAAAGAATAAATTTATAAACAAAAAATACATTTAAGATAAAGAAACAGAAAACTTGATAGATTTGATGAGGCTGGATCTAGAGCTGATGGGCCTTATTAAAAAGATGGGTTTTTATGTCTCTTTTGAAAGTCTCCAGAGAAGTCAATTTGCGGAATTCAGCTGGGAGAGTTAATGTGGAGCAGGCAGGAGAGCTGAGGGAGACCAAAGCCTGAGGCATTGCCTGCATTTAAATGTAAACAGTTACATATAACTTTGTAAATTTAAAAAACGTATGCACAAATTTAGTTTATTTTCTCGTTTGGAGCTGTTATAATGACTACAACCACTAGGGGTCGCCGCCTGACGAGAACTGTGGTAATAAGCTGCATTCGTGGTCGACCTGTAAGTCTGGAACATGTGACACATAAAGAAGTGATCCATGTTTTAATATATTAATAATCAGTGTTGGGCAGTAACGTCGCTACAAGTAGCAGCGTTACTAGTTTAACTACATTTCTCAGTAGCGTGGTGGTAGCGTCGCTATTTTCTGAATGAAATAGCTTTTCAGTAGCTTAGCTCTTTTATTGACCAGCGCGGTAGCATCCGCACAAGCTACATTTTTACGAACACCTCTGAAGCTCAGCACAGCGGAGCTTTCTGTTGCGGTCTGAAATGAAAGGATAAGTCAGTGACGCCACCGCCACACATGGCCGTGTATGTGGAGCTGACAGACGCACTTCCATGTGACGGTGACACCACGGACTAATCCTTGCCTACAACGTCTCTGCTGCACGGGAACACAGACGGGTTAGCTTGAGTGAGTTACGTTACTTGATGGAAAGATGGCAGAGGGTGAGGAGGACGGAGACGAGTTGATCCCGAGGGATGCAAAAGACAAACTTGAATAATAAACAAATACAGTAATCTTACATATAGGAGGTAAGAGGTGGGGAAATAAGGGAACAGAGAAACATTTGAAAAGTTTACATTACTCTGAATTATTACTTTTGGAATTTTTAAGCAGCACAGGGTACAGCAAAAATGCAATTTCTACAAAACCAAAGTATGGTGATTAGTCAAAATGATTAGCTTAAAATGTATGTAGATATAGCTACTACTACAGAGTGGGCTTAATGAAAATACCACTTTTGAAACTGACAGTTATATGAGACACTGGTTGATGGATAGAGTACTTTATTAATCTCAAAGGGAAATTAAAGTGTTACAGCCACAAAAACAATGAGGTAGGTAAAAGAAACAATATAAAGGCTGAATTATATACAATAACTAAATAGAACTCGGATATCAAATATAAATTATAAAGCTGAAACTAGAACACAGGCTAGAGAACCTTAACGAAAACTACAACTGTAATATACTATTTGCTGAGTATACACTGTTTAATTATGTTAATATGCTACTGTGTAGGACACTGTACATTAGTGTAAGTCAGGTGGATATTGCTGTGGTAGCAGGTGAATGTCTGTCGATGGATGCTAGAATTAAGTGTGCATTGATAGTTGAACAATACAATATACACAACAGTGAGACCACAGATTATTGTTTAACAAACAATTGAACGTAACATTTTTGCCTGCTTATCTGTCTGATTGATAGTTTTATTGATCACTGAGATAGCTTTGACTTGGAATGAAGTTGTTCCAATATAAAAAAAAATAGCTTTGATGTAGTTAAGCTACTTTTGCCATTTTGCTGTAGCTTAGCTTGCTACATTTCTCTGGGGAGTAGCTTTGGTGTAGTCAAGCTTAATTTATTGTAGAGTAACTTGTAGCTTAGCTCACTACACTTTCCGAGTAGCTTGCCCAACACTGTCAATAATGAATAAATAACTGAAGGATTATAAAGTATTTTAATACTTAATTTAATACTTTAATTAATTCTTATATGTTAAACTGTAAAATATTACATATCATTTAATGATGACAACAATAACAATGACATCATGTATTGTGACGCTGAGTATGAAGAGTTAACCCTCTGGCCTTGTTCGTTTTTACTACCCTCTCAGCTTGTTTGTGGCCAAAAATGGCCACCAACAGATTGAGTCTGTAATTTTTGGGATTTTGTATGTTTTTTGATGCTTTTACTGCATAAAATGTTTAATTAATATCAGTTCTTGTCATAAGTACAAAAAATTAATTCATTTTTAATTTTTTAACCCCTCAAATGCCAATTTGTTTGCACAATGCGCTTGTTGGAAAACTACCACAAAAATGATCACTGCCTATCTTCTCAGTGCTACCGGTTTATCTTGTATCATCAATAACACAGTCTGAGATATGTAACTGATCAACACCAACATTGATTATTATGCATTGTTATTTTTGTGCAGGGAAGGCAAAGTAGAAAAAACTCCCTCTCAGCTTGTTCGTGGCCAAAAGTGTCCACATCCTGTTTACATTTCTAAAATGCTATAAAACTAATATATATATTAAAAAAATTCCACTTTTTTTCCCAGTTTTTTAAATTTGCATCATTTCGGTCAAGAAAACTAAAATTTCATATAAATTCTGAATTTTAACCCTTTAAATGCCTATTAGATAACATAATGCAGATGATTTACAAGGGAGAATAGCATTAAATCACCATGTTTTTACAAAATAATACATGCTACCTGAATTATTCTTTAACCATCATTGCAGCTAAATGGTTGTCAATAATAAGCAGTATCAATGATTTTTATGCTTCATTAGTTGTTTGTGCAGTGGCAGAAAAAACATAAAAACTCCCTCTTAGCTTATGCATGGCCAAAAGTGTCCACCTCCTGTTTGCTTACAAAATGATATATACAAACAATTATATACTGAAAATATTTGCTCCTTTTTTCAAATTTGACATCAGTCCTGATCATGAAATCCAAAATTTTAATCAATTCCAGAATTAACTGGGTTAATCCTAACCCTAATCTCCACGCTCCAGGCATAGGAGGTTGCCACATCACAGGTGAACAAGATTTTAATGCCATACTGTGCAGGCTTGTTGGGAATATATTGTAGATGTCAGTGGTGTGCATGGGGGGTCGGGCAGTGGCCCAATTGTTGGAAAATGCACACTAAAGTGCCCTCTTGGGTGCCAAAATGCGCGCTGAAGCACCATCTTGGGAGCCAAAACAAGCGCTGAAGCACCATCTTGGGAGTCAAAAAGTGCGTTAAAGTGCCCTCTTGATTGGCAAAACACAACAAACTGCCCCCTTGGCTGGTTAAAACATGATAAACTGCCCTCTTGGATGACAAAATCAGGCACTAAAGTGCCCTCCTCGGAGCCAAAACGCGCACTACTGTGCCCTCTTCAGTCGCAAGAACTTGCTGTATGTGCCCTTTTTTTGCCTTTCGCCCCTGCCTTTCAAAAGGTCTGTGCACGCCACTGGTCGAAGTCCACAATGACCTATGAATGCAACAAGCTGCTCGTCAACACACACACATCAACCCCTGGATTAAATAAGAGGGGGAGGCAAGCAACCCACTTTTCCCACAGGATGCGAAATGCAGCGAGTTTATCGTTCCTGAAGCGTCCTGGGTGGGAGAGCCTGTCATCAAAGCAGATGTTAGCGCTGATCTGAGTGAAGCTGTAGAGGGGCATCGTGGCACAAAACGTGGCCCGTTGTGTCTTGGCATCCCACATGCCACGTGTTGCTTCATGTCTTGAGCGGTAGACGCCATCCAGAATCAGAATCCCAATGTAGACTCTCATCTCCACTTCATCCACATTCTTCCAATCCTCACACCTTCGCCTCCCATGCAGGTTTGTGTTGGTGCACAGCAGCTGAATGATCTCCTCTGTAATAAAATGGTCAAAGGCAGACCTCAGGTTGCTGATATGGGCAACTGCATACAGGGTGGGCCCTGGGGTGAAACCAGTGGATACTGGATTGTGGTGCAGGGTCTCTTCAGCAGTGGGAAACCACATTATTTTCCCATGACGAGACATCCACTCACCCGCCTGCCCCTCTGTCTCTGCCATCAGCTGATCGGCCTCCATCGCTGTGTCTGTACCGTCCTCTTCCCCTGAGGAAGAGGAACCAGGCACTGGCTGGAAGTCGTCATCAGTGGTGTTGCTGTCATCCTCTGAGGAAGGTGTCCCATCATCTTCAGGAGAGGACGTGTCCTCATCTTGGGTAGAAGATTTCTCCTCCTCAACCGCAGAGGATTTCTCTCCATCTTTACTCTCTGAGCCAATCACATACTCAAGTGCTTCAGTCAGGGCATATGACCTTCTCGCCATCCTACAGATAAAGAAGGATCTGGGAGCTGATAGGCTCACTTATAGCATTAGTACTGACTGCACCTGCAAAAACTCCAGGACAGATTTATAAACAGTGTCAGACTTTGTTTTTGTTTCCCCAGAAGCCAGAGGTCAAGATGACCTGTCATCCTTTTTTTTGGAGAGCAGCTATTTGAGAATGTAAAGGCTATTGTGTAGTTGTGTGTGGCATTTTTTATGAAAAGATCAAAGTTACAGGTGTTTTCAACCTGTGCATCACAGCCAGGTTTGCCTTGGAAACTCAAAGCTCAATAACCTGTACCAAGAGTAATTCACCAAAACTTGTATGGTATGATACACTGTAATTTATGTCACTTTATCTTGCTAATACCAAATTATTTTTTTCATGCACAAACACACATCATTACCTGACATCCTTAGGATCACACCTATGTCAAAATTGTGTCATTCATTTGCTCCATTGGAGTGCAGGAAGCCATCATACGCCCCTAGTGGAAACAAAGAATATTAACAGAAATTGCTCCCTTGCCCAAAAATGGACAAATGACACAATCTGGTAAAAAACATTAAAAACTAAAATTTTCAAGTGTTGAGTTTAGAATGAAAGCCATTTTACCTAAATTATATGATTTTATACTGTAAATCACAAGGAATTAAAACATGTGGTTTTAATGGGTTTCAATTGGCCAAAAGTGTCCACGATAGAGCCATAAGGTACAATTGTAGATACACAGTATAATATTGACATATTTAAAGAGCAGGTTTTGAAAATTGAAAGATCAGCCAAAAATCCAGACCCTTGGGAAATATCATTCCATATGCATTAACACAGCTAAAATGATCAACAAAAAGGAAGTGAGGTGGACACAAATGGCCAGCATAGAGTCCAGAGGGTTAAACCTGTTTCCTCGCTGTGCTGGGTTACATCATCAGTGAGTCACAGATGACATCAGCAGAATGTGGGGACACTCAGCAGAAGGTGCAGCAGGGTTTTACCTGGTAGGTGAGTCAGAGAGCAAACACGCTGACTCGTCACACACCTGTGTTACCCCACCTGTTTATCTGTGGACAGGCTCGGACCTGTTCACAGCCCGCTCCAAACACAACAGTCTTAACATCCTGCGTTCACTCAGCCTGTTCAGCTCGGTTCATTTAATCCGGTGTGGATTCAGTCTGGATCCAGGTGCAACATTTTCTGTTGTGACAGCAAACTCACCACACGGGATGTACTGACAGCAGACGTGTCACTTTAACGTGATTCAGAGGGTAAACACGTAAAATCCAATGTTTCATTTCCATAAATCATTTTAGAACATTTACTCATTGTGAGGTTTTTGTACTTTATGTCATGATTCTGTGTTTTATTTTGTGTTTTAATTTTGTCATGGTTCAATGTCTTGTTTTGTCTTATGTTTTGATTTCCATGCCCTCTTGTGTCTTTTCAGTGTCTCCTCTGTGTTCCCTGTTTTCCCCTTCCTCCTTGTTGATGGTTTGTCTCCCCGTCTGTCAGTGTGCTCCTCATCAGCCACACTCCCCTCACCTGCTGCTCCATCTCACCTGTTCCTCGTCTTGTCATTAGTGTCTGTGCATATATAATAGTCTTTGTCTTCACTCTTGTGTTTGTTAGTTCATTGTGTAAGATGCCCTGTGATCTAGCCAGTGTCTCCTCCAGCATCTCCTGTGTCTCCTTAATCCTGTATGGTATGTTTATTGTTTTGGCTTCAGTTTTTTCCTCTGTTTGATTTGAACTTTGCTTTTGGTTGTACTTTGTTTTAGCATTATTATCTTCCTGTTTTAATCCTGGTGATTCCATTTTGGTTTTTCTGTTTTTTGATGTTTTGGTGTTCAGTTTTGGTATAAATTAAGCTTGCTTTTTGTTCTCCTCTATCTGGCCTCCTGCGTGTCTGCTTTTGGATTCACCTTTTAGTTTTCCCCTTTTAGTTGTGACGGAACGAACTGACCATAATTATTGACCCAGCAGACATTAGCACACTGGTGGGCATCCAAGAAACATGGGCTGCTTGTCTTCTTGGCAGGATAAACCTGGTGGATGTGCTTCAGACCTTCTTAGATTTCGAAAAGAAACTTATTGAAAGGCCCTCATTGGGGGAGGTTCAGGGTATGGTGCAAGTGGTATCCGAAGTTAAGAGGGGCTTTTAGATGAGTTGCAGGGCAGTGATTCCCATGAACTTGCCTGCCGCCTGCCTCTTAGCCTCTCATCAGCTCCGCTGTAGGCTAGCCATCAGCCAATTAGCGTCCTGTCCGCTCCAGGACCTGACAGTTGTTCTCTGTCGGTTCCCAGGCCGATACCTGCCAGTGGTTCTCGGTCGGCTTCAGTGTGGGAATTTTGTCATTTTAGGGGCAAGGCCATTTGGCCTTCACTTTTCTTTTTTTTAGGGGCACAAGGCCACATGACAGGGCACAAAGGCCATTGAGTAAAATTTGATAATTTACCTTTCAGATTGATACCATAACATCCTAATTTATAACTAGAACTGCCGTAATTGAATGTTTGTTATGTCATGGTTATGTTTATGTATGTTCATGTTGATGTTTATGTACATCCTGAGCAAGAAGTGCTAGTGCCAAAATTATTTTCATAACTCATGATCAGACACATCTGAAGATTCTATGTGCAAAGTTTCATGCAGATGGCACTTAAATCGTAGGAGGAGTTGGAAAAAGTAGGTTTTGGACATGTGTGTTGACTAAACAAAGGAAAAGTGCAGCAGAAGTGGACGGGGCCTATGTCAGAAAACCTAGCTCTATTCGGGAAATACATGAATATGATGTTTATGAATGTGTTCTTTAAAATGTGGGAGTTAAAGGCAAAAACGCATTTACATCCGTTATAGTGGCACCTATAGGCCAATTTGCACCGAATTTGGCAGAGAGCCTCTGGATGACTTCAGGGACAATTAACTTAAGTTTGACGTTGAACGCATTTAGTTTGACTGAAATATGAAGCAATATGTGTTTTTTAGCTAGTTTGGTTAAAACCAGCAGATTTTTTGGAGTGGCAAAATTCTTTTGACAACTTTTCATCGGACACATCTGGAGATTCTAGGCAGATGGCACTTAAATTGTAGGAGGAGTGTGAAAAAGTAGGTTTAGCATATGTGGCGATTTAGCAAACGAAATGTGCAGCAGAAGTGGGCGTGTCCTATGTCAGAAAACCCAGCTCTATTCAGGGAATATGGATATAAGATTTGCGAATTTGTTATTTAAAATGTGGAAGTTACAGCCAAAAAAGCGATTGTATCTATTATAGCGCCACCTAGTAGAGTACATGTGCAATTTTTGGTATGGAAGAATTGTGTCCTTTTCTATATGTACCATATAAATTTCAAAGCTCTCAGCATAATAGTTTGGCTGAAATTAATGTTTCTTGATTATCTTGTAATAAGCCACGCCCACATTGACCAGTCATGACCACCTTCAAGATATGGCCTCAGGATTGGCCCTACATCATACCGACCAAATTTCGTAAAAAATCAGTGTAGCCGTTCAAGAAATATAAACTTCCCATATTTCTAACGCCCCCTAGTGGCCAAAATTCGCCAAATTCGGCTCATCCCTTCCCAGTCTCATGGCAACCAAGGATCTCAAATTTTGTGTTAATAGCATTTAGTTTTAACCGAGATATCAAACAGTTTACATTTTTATAGCAAGCTACAGAAATTTGTTCGTTAATAATTTGCGAATTTTTTGACAGAGCTAAATTCTTTTGATAACTTTAGATCAGGTCCAGCTGAAGAGTGTGTGTGCCAAGTTTCACGCAGATCGGACAAAATACCAAGAAGGAGTTCGAAAAAGTGGGTTTTCCAGTTTTTGCGATTTTACAAAAAAACTTTCTAGGCGAAAGTGGCTGAGGCCATTGCGAAGTGATGCAGCTCCTTTCAGGGAATCTGGGGATACAAGGTTTTTGAATGTGCGACATACAGTGTGGGAGTTATAGGCAAACATGCGTTGGCCTAGGTTATAGCGCCCCTGCAGGCGGATATATGTAGTTCTTTGTGTCTGAGGTACGTGCAGCTGTCTGGACCAACCCTCCAAATTGCACCGCCCTCCCTTGCACGATTTAGCCTGCAGCACCACTTTTAGCAGGAGAAAAAATCTTTACAATTACAATAGGGTTCCTAGCACCGCTGTTCCTAGGAAAGGCGTCTGCTTGCATATGCCTTTCCCTCAGCCCCTCGGGCTTGGCACCCTAACAAGACATGGACTGTGTATTAGAACATTTTTGATACCAATATCAAGTTAATGTTACATTAGAAAACATTTTTTAATAAATACATTTTGGTGACACTACAATGAATATTAGTGAAGGTATTGAATATTTCTCCAAATAGAAATTCCCCCAAATTATGGCAAAGCACATTTCTTACAGACAAAAAATTGTAGAATAACCAGCAGGAGACCATTGACCGCGATTTCACTGAAGTTACTGTGAGTGAATGCTGTGCACTCAGGTGGCTGACATTCAAGGCAAGCCCACTACACTGTCCGGGCCAGGGGCACAAAGGCCACTGTGGCCTAAGATGATTTTTTATTCACAGGGCATTGAGGCCATGGTCGTGGCCGGCGTGAAATTCCCACCGTGGTCAGCTCCCAGGCTGACATCTGCCAGTGGTTCTCAGTCAGCGGCCCAGTCGCCATCTGCCAGTGGTTGTCAGTTGGCTCTCAGGCCGCCAGCCACCGGTGACTCTCCGTTGGCTCCCGGGCCGACACCTTCCAGCAAACCTCTATTGGCTCCCAGGCTGACACCTTCCAGCGAACCTCCATCGGCTCCCAGCCAGCCAGCGAGCCTCCATCAGCTCTCAGGCCGACAGCCGCCAGCGACTCCCTGTCAGATTCCAGGCCGACAGCCGCCACTGGTCCCCCGTCAGCTTCCAGGCCGGCACCTCCCTGTGAAACTCTGTCGACTCCCAGGCCAATACCTCTCTGTGGTCCTCCGTCGGTGGCTCCACCAAGGTCCAGGATGGGTTTTCCAGTCGGCGGTTCAACCTCCAGAGGGCCCCAGCCTTCAGCTTCGCTGCCAGCACCAAGTGTGTCCCAACAGTCACTGCCTCTACTAGCTTCCACTGGGTCCCAGCCTACGCCGTCGCCGGTCTCCAAAGGGTCTCAGTCTTCGCCGCCAACGTCGGCCTCCTGAGGGTTTCAGCCTTTGCCCTCGCCGTTGACCTCTGAGGTTCTCTGCCTTTTCCCACGCAGTCGGACTCCGGAGGGTCTCTGCCTTCGCCCCTGCCGTCGGCCTCCTGAGGTTCTAAGCCCTTGCCTCCACCCTCCCAGCGTCATTTTGACATCAGTTCGTTGTGTATGATGCCCTGTGATCTACCCAGTGTCTCCTCCAGCATCTCCTGTGTCTTCTTACTGCCATATGGTATGTTTATTATTTTGGAAATTAAATTCACAGTCAAACTGGACTCAACAGGATCTACTTCACTGAGAGGAGGGACGCATTCGACAGGAAGCAGAGAGAACAGACGTCAGCCTGCAAACATTCTGATCCCAACATGGCTTCTCATATCTGATGGTGATATCATCGCTGAGTCAGAGCATGACATCATCACAGAGCAGCTGATCTGTTCAGACAAGACGTCCTGAGACATCGTGAGACAGCTGTTTTACATAATGGATGAACTCTTTGTCTCAGCCTCTCAAATGTTTGTGTCACAGTTTATAGAAACATGTTGACTTTAGCTTCATCGTTTTTTATGTGTTTTCTATCAAGGAATATTAAAATTGACAAACTGATGTCATCTGTCAACAAGAAGAAGAATAAATGACATGTTTGTTGGGGTTTATAACTTTAAAACGTTGTGAAACAAATTTTAAGTCATTGTGTCCTTGTTGTAAATTCAGCATTAAATCTTTCAGCTGAAGTTGTTTGTCTCCTTGTAAAAAGTGTCAGTTTGTGGCAGCATGTCTGTACCAGCCTGTCTGCTTCTGTGTCTAAAGTGCTAAAGTCTTACCTGCCAACATTGATCAGCTGTTTGAACACACTGTTTACACTGATTTCACCATTTACACTCTATTTATGAAAGAAGAAACATGTTATTGATCTAAACCGGGCCCTAACCATGGGCACGGGGGCAATGCCCCCCCAAATGCTTTAGCTGCCTCACCAAACTGACCCCGCCTCATTCCAAAAATAAAAAAAAAGTATATTGAAATATATTATAGTTATTTATTCCCATAAATGCATGCCTGTAATCACAGTCCACGGCTCTTCTGCCAACAAAGCCGGGCCTCTCTCGCGCGCGCGCCAAGCATACAGTCCGTAGCAGCTTCTCTAGGTTAGCATCACATTAGATACCACGGGCACTCCAGACAATTGCAGCCACAGGCTTGTTAGTTGTTAGCATGCCTGCTAGCAACTACTTGTAGAAGCATAGTCCCATCGGCGGCTGCTGCGGAGTTTGTCTCTATCCTGCTCCGCAGCATGGGAAGCCTCACAAGGGCAGGCTACGTACCAGTTCTGAAGCGGGTTTCAATTTTCAACCCTTGCTAGCCCTGCTGTAAGTCCTGTTGGCCTACAAGCCTCCCCCATCCCGCCTACAGGATTAAACAACAAACGTTACTGAGAGGGGGACTTCATTACCCGAAGATTCAGGTTAGCGCCAACGGCCACTGTTTACTTCCTGGGCCAGAGCCTCCGACAGCGGATAATCTTAGGCTGCTGGCATCAAGCAGGGAGAAACAGGGAACCAAGGCAGGCACACATGGCTTTCTAAAGTGGTGCACAATAATATAGCATCAATCAATCAGTCAAGATTTATTTATTTTTATAGCGCTGTTCACAAAATTGATTTGTCACAGATTATAAAGAAACTTATATTTTTTGCCCCACCACCAAATCTCCCAACCTCCCTTCACATCTACCACCATCAGTGACATACTGGCACTCTTGAACATCGCCAGATCCCAGAGGAACTGCAGGCCAACTAATCACTCAGTTACCTGTCAAGCATTATTTATAGGCTAAAAGACTACCAAGTCTCTCCAATTACTTCACACCTGGTACACCAGTAATCTGATCAGTATTTATATACCACATACAAGTCTCTATATCATAGTCATGGTTACCCTCTACAGTCTACAGCCACGAACTTTGACATCAGTCTGCATTCTTTTGTAGCGAAATTTCTTATTCAGATGTTCAAAAACGTGCATGGTTTGAAATAAAACAAATCTACCTCCATTTTTTTATTTGACTATTTGTCCGCAAAAGTTAAAAATGAAGTAATGCCTTCTGGGAATTTCAAGACTGAATCGAGGGGACCACGTCTGCGTGGTTATTGGAAGTTGGAGATTGGAAATTGGAAGTTGACTGACATTAAGCTAGCAAAAGAAAAAAAAAATGAATCGAGGCATCAAGCGACACAAGGGGGGAGCGTAAAGAGAGAGAGAAATCTAAGAGAGCAGTGTTGGCTGGCAGTGAAAAATGCTGCAAACTGACTGATCTGTTTTTAAAATCAAGTGCAGCTTCAGCTAGAAGAGGTAGACATGGATAACAAATTATGGCAAGACGTTTTTATTATGGAATGGCTGGCTCTGATTTTTTTTTTCTATGCATTGGGGTTGTGCATTAACATGTCCATGTTTTGGTGCAGTTGTTTATAGAGATGCACCGATCAGGATTTTTGGGGCCGATCACCGATCACCAAAAGCAGTATCTGCCGATCCCGATATTGCCGATCACCGATCACAGCGTCAAATCCATAAATTCTTCTATATTGTTGTCTTGTATAACTTTCATATATTTAATTAATGATTCTTCTTACACAACATTGACATTGTATTATTAAGTATAAAAATGAGGAGATGAGAAAGTATCATGAATTGACCACCGTTTTATTGCAGGCTGAGGCAATGTGCAATATTTCACACTCTAGAGACTCTTGGAGACAACTTGGACTCAGCTTACACAGAGTAACTGTAGCTTACTAGTGGGAATGCAGTCAAGGTGGGAATTTTGTCATTTTAGGGGCAAGTCCATTTGGCCTTCAGTTTTGTTTTCAGGGGCACCAAGGCCACATGACAGGGCACAAAGGCCACTGAGTAAAATGTGTTGATTTACCTTTCAGACTGATACCATAACATCCTAATTTATAATAAGACATGGATTGTGTATTAACACATTTTTTAATACCAAAATCAAGTTAAAGTTACATTAGAAAGTAGTTTTTGTTAAGTAGGGTTAGGGTGAGGTGAGTTTTGTGACACCACACTGAATATTAGTGTTATTGAATATTTCTCCCAATAGAAATTCCCCAAAATTATGGCAAAGCACATTTTTTCCAAACAAAAAAAATTGTAGAATAACCAGCAGGAGACCACTGATGTGTGGAGTGATTTTGGTGGCACTACACTCTGAATAATAGTGAAGTTATTGAATCTTTTGTAGTTTCTCTTTTCAGTGTTGCACTTTGTAGACGGTCCCTGCGCCCTCGTCTCACAGCTGGCTGACCATACAGACCAGAGTTAATGTCCAGACGCTCGTTTAGATGAAAATATGGTTGTAGCTCGTTGTCTTCCTCACTACGGTAGGAAAGACCTGTCGTTTGTGTTTTAACAAGGTTTCACTTATGAGTTATTGATCCAGGAAGTTCGAATCTGTGAATATATTTCCAACTTTACCGGACTAAATCCTACCACATAAGTCAGTTACGTATCATGTCAAACCGGCTGCGCTCGCTCGCTGTGCTGTAAGTTTCCTTCTTCTGTTTTGAGACGCTGCTGCTGTGTGAGAGGCTTTCACGTGAGATCATCGTGATGATGAGACTCCACCTGCGCAAACCGCGGACTCACTGAAGTTACTGTGAGTGACTACTGTGCACTCAGGTGGCTGTAATTCAGGGCAAGCTCGCTAAGCTGACAGGGCCAGGGGCTCAGAGGCCGCTGTGGCCGTACGATGAGTTTTTTTTCATGGGGCATCAAGGCCAAAGTGCGGGGCAACAGCGGCCATGAAATTCCCTCCCTGCATGCAGTCAATGCACTGTCTTTATACTTAAACGTCATCTGATCTGCCTGATTTGATCTATTTTGAGAACTCCGATCAAAACCGATAGGAGCATTATCGGCTGATTGGGATCGGTTGCCGATCGATCGGTGCATCTCTAGTCTTTATGAAGGGAATTATTAAATTTCCACTATCGTCGTAATTTAGTTGTATTCTGTGAGCCCACTAATTTCAGAGTGATTTTCTTATGATCTGACAATGGAGCAAAAGAACGGGAGATATCTTTCACATATTGAATCTAGATGAAAGGTTACTCTTAGACCATGTAAAATCCTGTATATCTAGGTTAAAAAAACGCCATGTATCGGTCAGGGAGAGATCTGAGCACAGTTTCGAAAAAATATTGTTGTTCAGAAAAGATTGACACAGTTTTGGGGGGAATCTATTGCATCATCAGGACACTCGTTAAAGTAGCCAGTTAAGATTACATAAGAGTTAGGATATTTGTGTGATAGCTCATTTATTTTGAGGCTTTCTGACTAAAAAGCACCTTATTGGACCAGTGAGAATTATGCCCATAAATATTACATACTATAAAATTTGAATTATGAAGCGTGAAAATTATGATAATCCATCTACCATCATGTAAAGACACCACCTCTAAGATTTCCCCTTTAAATGTATGCAAAAACATTGAGACTCCGGCAGAGCGATTAGTACCATGACTACAGTAAATCTTATTTCCCCACTGCCCTTTCTAGAACTTTACATCTCACTTACTTGAATGTGTTTCTTGTACAAATATTAAGTCAGCCTCACTATTTTTACAGAATAGAAAAGTGGCTTTTCTTTTCAACAAATCACGTATACCTCTGACATTCAATGACATAACCGAGAATCAAACTTAAAATCCATCAAAAATAAAAGGATAAAATAATGAAGTAGGTCTCGCAAATAAATAACAAGAAGTTTGAAGTGTGTTTTAGATTCCTTAAACGAGGAAGTGATAGACAGTCAAAAAAAATTGTGACTATAGAAAATAGTGTTGGCACTATAAACAATTAGTTTAAGTTGATTTAATCAATAACTATTAAATACATTGGGTTAAACCCAGAATATTGCTGTTGTTACACCCCTGGGCTAGGGGAATCAGTGACATAACATGATGTGCTGCTCCCCATTCTTCCCACTCCCAAGAAGGCCAGTGTCACAGGAACTTGTAAAGTAAAAGGTAGCTTTTTATTTGCTTCAGAGGGAGTGCAGGCCAAAACAACAAACAAAAATCATCTAACTCCCTACCTTCCCTATACAAATCAAAAGTATTAACAAAAAGACAAAATCTTACCTAACTCCTAATCAGGGGAAAACAGGAGAAAAGGTTAAAGAAAAGGCTACTCCCTCCTACTAGGCTACACACAATTTACTAAAGGTACAAGGTTACAAAAGACTCAGGTTGACAATTTACACTATGTTTCACAAAACACAAACTCAAAATCCTTAACAGACACTGGTCAGTTGGATGTGGGTGAATGGTTGGAGAGAAAGAGTGTAGTCAGCCAGTGGTTCAAAAAGGCTCCTCTTCCGCCTCTGGCCAATCCTGGAGCAGCAATCAGATGGCTCCAGCCAATCAGTAGGTCCAACCTGCTATCAATCATCCACAACACACTCAAAGCAGACTGCTCACACACTTGGAGGAGGAGGGACAGAGCAGCATCACATCTCTACACACACAAAATAATAATGACCTAGGGTCATAACACTGTTCACACAGAACACATTTTCCTTCTGTCTGCAATTGTAAATTATATAAACTAAATATGATGAATATTTTGCTGCTCAAAAATACTATTGTGCTAATAGTTAAGCAACATTGCAATGCAAGCTATGAGCAAGTACTGAATTAATATAAGAGAAAAACAGAAAGAAGAAAAAAGTTTGATTATATTTTTTAGGATCATTTATCTTCCTTACCCCTTGGAACAAATAATATTTGTCTAAAATTGCATAAGGGTGCGGGATTAAGAGTGTAACTGCTGGTGTCTTTAACGACGACTTTCTTCCACAATACCAGATGTCTCTTAATATCGACAGTTTGGAAACATAGCAATCTTCACCTGTCACCTCCGAAAGTTAATAGTTCTTATTCAGTGAGTCTATGCATAGTTATATCCTCCCTGGAGATGTGAAATGTTTGGAAACAGCCTTCTCCATCCATCATCACCAAAAGTTAATAGTTCACAGTCAATAAGTCTATGCATAGTTCTTTATAAACAACCTCGGCCTACTCCGGCGGCCCGCTCTGGCACCAACCCCCACTACTGCAGCACACCTGCAGAGACAGTGAGCAGCACCAAGTTCCTGGGCGTGCACCTCACTGAGGACCTCTCCTGGAGCAGCAACATCTCTTCACTGGCCAAAAAAGCTCAGCAGCGCCTCTACTTCCTCCGCAGACTGAAAAGAGCCAGAGCACCAGTCCTCACCATGTACACCTTCTACCTTGGAACCACCGAGAGCATCCTGACCAGCTGCATCACTGTGTGGTACGGCAGCTGCACTGTATCCTGCCAGAAGACCCTGCAGCGCATAGTAAGAGCAGCTGAGAGGATCATCGGTGCCCCCTCCCCTCCCTCCAGGACATCTACAGCACACTCCTGGCTCGCAAAGCTCTCAGCATTGCAGGTGACTCCACCCATCCCACCCACTGCCTGTTCAACCTCCTGCCCTCCGGGAGGAGAATGAGGAGCCTCCGGGCCAGAACCAGCAGACTGAGAGACAGCTTCATCCATCAGGCCATCAGGAAGCTGAACTCCCTTCCAGCTCTCCCCCCTTCCTTCCCTGCCCTCTGTTCCCATAAACTCTGGACACTGACCCCCCACCCCCACCACTCCCAGCACCACCACCATGCACAAACCAAATGGCACCAGCCACTCTACTTTACAAACTCTTAAACTCTTTTACAAACCTAATTTGCACTTGTACACAGGGTGGGAATTTCACGGCGGCCACGGTGGCCACCGTGAAATTCCCACCCTGTGTCGTTGTGGGCCAGGCGTGTGCTGTAGATGTCCTGGAGGGATGGGAGGGGGCGCTGCAGGGTCTTCTGGCAGGATACAGTGCAGCTGCCGTACCACACAGTGATGCAGCTGGTCAGGATGCTCTCGGGGGTTCCAAGGTAGAAGGTGTGCATGATGGGGACTGGTGCTCTGGCATTGTTTCTGTTGTGGATTCAATCCCTGAAATCTTATGGAACGTCTCATCATGTTTATTGGAGAGCTCTTGGATAGCTGCCAAAATTTCAGCGCTGACATTTGCACTGTCATCGTGACTGTTAGAGATCGTTTCTTCTTCTTCCGCTTGTTGATGGGTTGCGCTTGGGCGTAATGGGGCGTTTAGACCGAATGCGACAGACGCGAATACAATCGCTTCAAATGCTTCTATTGCGCCACTTGATCATTTTGGACTATTTGCGTCATTTGGGCTTGACGCTCAGGAGAAAAAAAGACGATGCGCTTGCCCACTCATTTTTGAATCGGTATTTCTCAATCCACTCTCTTTCCACGTCGATCATGGCTGATGTCACCACTGTTGCTGCACTGTACCTTCTGTACAAGTCCCAGAAACGCCGGAAAATCACCCGCCGTCGTGTCTGGGTTCATGAAGTCCTCCGGAGATGCACGGAGCTGGGGGAATTTCACTGTTTCCTCCAGGAGCTCCGTCTGGATGGCGACCGGTTCCAGCGGTACCTCAGGCTGACCGGAGCCCAGTTAGAGGACCTGTTAGCTCGGGTCGGTGCCAGGATCTCCCGTACAGCACCAGGTACCCACACACAGCTACAATAAGCTTTTCCTCCATCGTTGCTCTGAGCGACCGTAAACAACCGACGTGAGGGAAGTGACGTCGTCGGCTTGAACTCGTTGCTGATTGGATGTCGCGGCACAATGCGGCCTGAAAAGTTGAATATTTTCAACTTTATTCGCGTCGCTTCAGATGCTCCAGACGCTTCATTCGCGCTGCGACCTGAATCGCGTGTTATGGCGCCATTTGCATTGATTTTCAATGTAGAGTTGCCGCTCCATTCGCGTCTATCGCGTTCGGTCTGAGCGCCCCTTTACAGGACTGGGCCGAAAGTATGTCCATTGTATCTTCAGGAGTAGTTTTTATGCTCTCCTCACCTGGTGCATTCATTTCCACTGACTTTTCAGAGTCACTAATGTTAGCATTGGAAGTCATCTTCTTTCTTTCTCTGACGTTAATGTCCATTGGTACATTAGTTAGCTTGCTTCCCACCTTTTACTGTCTCGGTTTTCCCACATTTTTCTTTTTTCCACAAAATAATAGTCCTGGTACCAAAATGTTACAGTATTAAAGTCACTTTTTTATCATTAAAACATTCAAATTACCACATAGTCTTTCTGCCTATTCACAAAGCCTCAAATTGTTTGACGGAGAAACTTTGCACTCAGCAAACTACACCACCGCTATCTTGGCCCCTCCCCCTTCTGGCTGACTTCAAAACAGTTCCAACAGGCTGATGATGTAACAGGAAGTATTTAAAGACATAAATCAAGTTAGATAACTTGAGCTGTTGGTTTTAATAATGAGACTATAAATCATAACTACTTCATTAATGTATATGTCATGTTAATTTGATGTATTGATCCAAATGAAGTGAAAACAGAACCCCCAGAACTTTGGAGCAGATCTCAGAGCTGTCTGTCATCAGATCACTGTTACTTCAGTGATGCAGGTTTCCCAGAATCCTCGGCGGGTGGCTATCTGACTCCCTCTTAAGAGGTAATGCATCAAAGCGACAGGCCAATCAGCAGCCGCTCCACTCTTCATCCGACATGATTAACTGTAATTAATCTGCTCAATGAGTGAAGTGTGAAGTGTGCTGAGCCGCCTCGTTTATCTTCGTTATGTAACGGCAGGAGGAAGCCGAGCCACGGTCCACCTCCTTCTTTCTTCTTCTGTAGTTTTTAATTAAGATGAGTAAAGAAACTAAATAAAATGTGTAATAATGTGCAATAATACTATTTTTTTTTACATACAGTATTTACACTCATACACTGAGTCTGTTTATTTCAAACACTGTATTTAAACACTGTATTTATTTATGCA
The DNA here is from genome assembly GCF_900880675.1 of Sparus aurata. NCBI lineage: Eukaryota > Metazoa > Chordata > Actinopteri > Spariformes > Sparidae > Sparus > Sparus aurata. The sequence continues at coordinate 31,267,581 of NC_044208.1, read as the reverse complement.
TCCAAACTTCAACAAGGCAATATTCTGACACTTTATTTAAATGTATATAATGCACATAGCGTATAGTCCTTTCTATATTTTATCTTTTCTCTGTTATCTAAATCTTTTTTAGCATTTTTAGTATTTTTAAGTCTTGTACTTATGGTATGTCTGTATGTCTGTGAACATGCAACTGTCACAAGTGAATTTCCCCGATGTGGGATGAATAAAAGTCTAAAGCTGAAAGTCTGAAACATCTGTGAAAAAGTTGTCTTTTCAGATTTTCTGACGTCACATGAACGCAGCACGATAACAAATACCAGATATTATGAGTTTCGTCTGCAGATTAAATTTAACTTCAGCAACACATCGAACAGAAGCTGCAGCTCTGCAGTTTGCCAGTGAGGTGCACCATGGGAGTTGTAATCTCTTCTGTCAGGTTCATCTTGTGTTTGGATCAGAACACGAAGCGGGTCTGTCATAAAGGAGCAGTGAGTCATTTTTTAATGGTGGAAATGTGCAAAGCTCCAGAGACAGTGATGATGCTGTATCAAGCTCTTAATGATGAGAGATGTTCTCTGTCGGCCATATGTCTGCAGTAGAGATGGGATTTATGGCTCTTTCAGGGGATCCGGATCTTGGTGAGCCGTTCCTTTCAAAGAGCCGTTCAAAAAACTGGCTCATTTGACTGATTTTCATATTTATTAAGTTTTAAGAAGCCAGCCTGGTGGTAACTAATTTTATCTTGGAAATAATCAGTGGGAGGTATGATGGGGTGAGATTTGGAACAAAATAATACAAAATTAGACATCCCACCAATATCTGATTTTGAATTATTCTGAAATATTGATTATAACCTCATTTGACATGTGTGGACTAGATTTTAAAGTCTGATCTGGATTCATTGTAAATATTCCACAAGGTTGCGCCCTATCACTCTGCTTTGACAGTGACATCACTATTTTGGATTTACCCTTTGTACAAATTGTTTTTATGTGTGTAAAGTTAGATGACTTCTTATTCATGCAACACCGTGACCTTAACACTTACAATTGAAGCTTAATTGGCGAAGTTTCAGGAGCAGGACCACATTTCAACAGCGCCAACTTCCGCATTTCTATAAATAACCACCTGACCCTCTCATCTGCTTCGCTCTCGTATTCTGCGCTCTCGCACCCAAAAACGAGATCACGCGACATCGCCTCGCCCGAGCACATCCAAACTTTTGTACGAGCAACATCAGGCTCTACTCACCTCATCATGGACTTCGTATCACTATTCCCGTCGGACAATCTTTCAGACGAGATGAGGATCACCATTCATCTGAAGCCGACTACTCTCCCGTCACCTCCGTACCCGAGGACCCGATTCCAGTGGCCCAACAGCCGGCTAGGACGCGAGCGGGTCCGAAGAGCACCAACTTCGTCTCATCCATGGCTCGTCTCCCGCCTGGTTCATCTCTCCTCAACATCCAAGATTATCATAGTTCGCCCAACGACTCTCCAGTGTCTCCCAGCCCACCTCCTTCCGCAGCAAAGAGAGGACGAGGAATTTCCGGAACAGAAAGTCACCGTCGCTGCAGTTCGCCGACTCCTTCACCTCCAAGAAGCGAAGCCTCCCGCCATCGTTCCGCCAACACCGGCCGAACAACTCGCCGGTCACAACGTCTCCACGCTCCGGTGAGTTCCCCCGACCGGCTTTCATCTTCTACAGTCACCGATTGGACAGTAGCCGCTCCCCAGAAAACTTTAAACGACAAATGAATTCTGTTTAACCGAATGGACTATAAAGCCAAACTTTCTCCACACGCATGTGTGCTTCTTCCGTCAACACCAGCTCTCTTCCGTGTGACGTCATCACGCGCACGCAACACACCGCGACGTCGACGCTCCTGTTAAAAGGGACAGTACAATTAAATACTACAGCCCAAAGACAGCAGAAAGCTCATAGACAACAGAAAGTGCAGCAGCAAAAGTGGAGACAGAGATCCTCAGCCAGATCAAATGACTCTAGAGTTTCTGCTACCACCTCTCGTCATCACTCCACTCCAAAGGGAGTGCCCAGATGGATTTCAGGACCTTCCAATCCCCATCAGGATTTTCATCATCGACACTAGCAACCTACAACATCTAGGGCAACGTCATGGTGCCCACTGCCATCCAGTTCTAGCCACCACAACAGCCAATCTTCGAAAAATAAATAAATAAACTCATGGCTGTTCGTTCCGTTAACACCAGATCGCTTCCAGCTGACGTCATCACGCACAGCCCTACAGGCAGTGACGTCTACGCTCTTGTTAAAGGGACAGTACAATCAAATGACAAAGCCCAAAGAAAACAAAGAGCAGCAGCAAAAGCAGAGACAGAGATCCTCTGCCAGATCAAACAACTCCAGAGTTTCCGCCACCACTTCTCGCATCACTACACTCCAGAGGGAGCGCCCAGATAGATTCCAGGACCCTCCAACTTCTATCAGGATTATCATCATCAGCTACAGCAACCTACAACCTCAAGGGCAAACGCCACAGTGCCCACCGCCATCCAGTTCCGGCCATCACCGCAGCTAAACTTTGCGGAGGCTCCTGGCACAGGGATGCCAGTGCCCCCTACAGCCCACTGCTAACAACCACAGCAGCCTGTTTCAGCGGAGGCTCTTGGCACCGGGATGCCAGCGCCCTCTGCTTCCTGTGTCCAGCAACCACAGCAGCTCACTTCAACCGGGGCTCCTGGCACCGAGATGCCAGCGCCCCCTGCTTCCTGTTTCCAGCAACCACAGCAGCTCGCTTCAACCAGGGCTCCTGGCACCGAGATGCCAGCGCCCTCTGCTTCCTGTGTCCAGCAACCACAGCAGCTCGCTTCAACTGGGGCCCCTGGCACTGAGATGCCAGTGCCCTCTGCTTCCTGTTTCCAGCAACCACAGCAGCTTGCTTCAACCGGGGCTCCGGTCTGTATATAAAAATTACTGTCAATTCTTGCACTACATCATGTAAATATGTACTTCGATGCTATTTTCTCCCCCTTTTTAATTATAGTGTCTATTCTATTGTCTATTTTGCTATTGCGCTGTTCTCGTAATATTCTGCCACGACAACAAATTTCCCCGTCTGCGGGACATTAAAGGATTCTGATTCAGATTTTCACCCTGGCACCGAGATGCCAGCGCCCTCTGCTCCTGTTTCGAGCAACCACAGCAGCTCGCTTCAACCGGGGCTCCTGGCACCGAGATGCCAGCGCCGTCTGCTTCCTGTTTCCAGCAACCACAGCAGCTCGCTTCAACCGCTCCGGTCTGTATATTAAAAATTACTGTCCATTCTTGCACTACATCATGTAAATATGTATATACGTCGATTCGATTCCATTTTCTTCCCCTTTTTAATTATAGTGTCTATTCTATTATCTATTTTTGCTATTGCTCTATTCTCGTAATATTCTGCTGCTGCGAGAAACAAATTCCCCCGTCTGCGGGACATTAAAGGATTCTGATTCTGATTCTGATCCTGGCACCGAGATGCCAGAGCCCTCTGCTTCCTGTTTCCAGCAACCACAGCAGCTCGCTTCAACCGGGGCTCCTGGCACCGAGATGCCAGCGCCCCCCTGCTTCCCGTTTCAAGCAACCACAGCAGCTTGATCAACCGGGGCTCCCAGCACCGAGATGACAGCACCCCCTGCTTCCCATTTCAAGCAACCACAGCAGCTTGATCAACCGGGGCTCCCAGCACCGAGATGTCTGCACCCCCTGCTTCCCGTTTCAAGCAACCACAGCAGCTCGCTTCAACTGGGGCTCCTGGCACCGAGATGCCAGCACCCCCTGCTTCCCGTTTCAAGCAACCACAGCTGCTCGCTTCAACTGGGGCTCCTGGCACCGAGATGCCAGCGCCCTCTGGCGCCTATTTCCAGCAACCACAGCAGATTGCTTCAACCAGGGCTCCTGGCACCGGGATGCCAGCGCCCTCTGCTTCCTGTTTCCATCAACAACAGCACCTCGCTTCAACCAAGTCTCCTGGCACCAAGATGCCAGTGCCCTCTGCCGCCTAATTCCAGCAACCACAGCACCTCGCTTCAACCGGGGCTCCTAGCACCGGGTGCCAGCACCCTATGCCGGGATGCAGGGAGCTTCCATCTCCCAGCTCCATCAGTCCCAGCAGCTCATGTCGGCTGGGGTCGTCAGCACCGGGATGCCGGCACCCGTTCTTCCCCCTCAACAGGCAACCACTAATTTCACTTTATACACAGCTACCCACACTGGGCCGCACAAAAAACCAAACGAGAGCTTCAGCCTTCTCTCGCCTGTTGTCGGCAGCTCCACCAGCACCCATACCTCCAGAACAGATGTCATCTACCCCTTCTGTCATCTTCCCGTAATCAACGGCGTATATATAAGAAAGGCAGGCCCGTCATGCACCAAGGAGGTTGTTCGATTTGCAACGGCTTCAACAGTACCGGATGCACCGTGTCCCAGTGCCGCTTCCTCCACGTTTACTCCTTCTGCAGCGGGGGCCATGCCCACCCCGAATGCCCGTACAACCTACCTCGCCAAAGCTAGTTTCTCATAAAGGACTTGAAGAAGGTCTTCACCCCGGACTCCACACAATCATCTATCTCTTTTGAAATCAAAAATCTTCAGTCGACCATAACCGAGCCAGATTCAGTTGACCGCACGCTCGCTAAGGAAGTTAAGGCAGGTCCAGGAACAGACCAGTGCTCTTAAAGTCCTCCCTATTCACCCCGACTTCTGCCGTTTCTTCAGCATCCATTGGCGTGGTATATATTACTTCGCCGTTAGGCTCACCTTTGGTCGCAAAGCAGCCTAAACTCTTCGACACCCCACCTGAAGCCCTCAGCTGGATCCAGTCTAACAATTTCCCCCCACCACATCGCCACCCGCTTCCGGCCTGATTACCCTGACTTCAGTCTTCTCCAACCTCGGGGTCCCATCGTCGCAGAGAAAACAGAGGGCCCCTCCACATCCCTTGAGTTTCTCGGAATCATTCTTGACACTAACAAGTTTTAGACTTCATTCCCGGTCGGAAAGCTCAGCCGAACCTTCTTCTGCACCCAGCGCCGCACCAAACGTCAACTTCTGTCCCTTCCGTCCCATCACTCTTGACCTCCATCTCCCTGGATAGCTCGAGCCTTGCTGAAATCTGTCCGTGACTCAACCCTATAACCAATTGGAACGGAATCACTTTCTTTTACGATGACCAACCAACTAACCCACATGACATCCATCTGTACAGCGATGCTGCTCCTTAGGCCGGTTTTGGGGGTTTCTACAAAGGAAGATGGCTTGTGGCAGAATCGACCCCGAAGCTTGCTAATGAATGCCAGAAGTTCAGAAGCTTGGCACCTCACGCAGATACCTTCCCTACGCCAGTTGGGCGTCGACATTCAACTCGTAAATCCTGCGCTTATACCCCTGATAAGCGACTACCAGAGCTCCACTATCAACAGCCTATCACCCTCGACCCTCTCTTCCTACTGGACAGCTTGGAAAGCTTCCATTACTTTCACGACCAATACAACACAACCTTTCCGTCATTCGATCTCATCACCACGACTTCTTTCAGTACTTACGCCCATTCCTCATGACAAATCACGCACCACCAAGCTTACCTTAGCGGTATCAGCTTCTTTCCAAGACAATAACCGGCTGTTCGTTAACAGTTCGTTAAGCCCTCGCCGTCTTCCTCTTAATGCCAACTTGCCGTTAATCTGCCTCCACACAATCCGTTCCGGGTACGGCACTCCTCAAGTCGCCTAAACCCTGGAAGCCATGTTCTTGCTTGCCTTTTGGCTTCCTCAGATGCTCCGAATTCACCTCCTCAACCATTCACTTCGACTCAAGCCGTCATGCTTGCATTTCTGACTTGTCTCGCTTTTCAGACGACACTATGGTGTTCCACTTAAAGCAAACCAAAACCAATCAATTTGGTCCGCCTACACCCGTCTTCTTCTTCAAGGTCCAATCACCACTGAATCCCTTCGAAACCCTCGCAAATTTCTTGCAATTCCGTAAATCTCACAACAACGACAGATCCTCTTTTCATCTCCGAATCCAGCCAAGTGGCTACTCGATTCTGGTTCCACCATCACTTTCGCCGGGTGCTCTCATTGTCTGGTATTTTGCCCGACAACTACTCTGGGCACTCCTTCAGAATCGGAGCTGCCACTTCAGCCTCCCGTAATGGCTTCCCAGAACACTTCGTACATCTCATAGGCCGCTGGTCCTCCCAAACGTACCACCGTTACATCTGTTCAGATCTCAAAAATCTCAGATCCGCTCAATCTCTTCTCAAGTAATTGGAGGTTTTTGGGGGTCCGTCGCTGCCCGGGAGCGGCGGCGGATTCTCTACAAGAATCCCCACAACGCACTCGAAGAACTCAAAAGAACCAAGATCTTCGACACTTCGTTTTCCTTTGTCACTAATAAATCCTTAAACGCATCTCGTTGATGGTGTGGTCCTTGCTAGTTAAATGAATATTAAAAAACAAAGCAGGCTACAATGAATTTCCGTGCAAAACAGCTTTTAGTGCAGGGGGGCAGGGGCAAAGGCAGCGTGCACAACTCAGCTGGCGTCAGGCTACATTTGTATATCTAATAAGCTGCGCTCCTTCCCATGTAACTTCTCTGTCCCACTCAGGGAGAGGAGCAAAGGAGGAGCACACAGTGATATCAAAAAAAAAAGAAAGAAAAAAAAAAGAAGAATGCTTCCCTGCTGCGACTCGGTTCACATCGTTCATGTTAACGAGCCGTTCAATAGAATCGGTTCGTTCGTGAACGTCACAACACTAGTCTGCAGGTTGTTACACACACACACACACACACACGATATATGATCGCTGTAATAAAAGTAGAAAATGTCAGATTAAGTGATGATATTTTATATTATGTTGTTAATTTAAAAAGGTTAGTGCAAAAATAATTTATATCAGGGACAAAACGAGGCGACGTTAGAGGGAGAGAGAGAAAGAGAGAACCACATTAGCTATGTTAGCAGGTGTACTGTAGTTTTAAACAGCTGGCTCATGGCTGTGTGAAACCTTGATGGTGTTTTTGACTCCAGATGAAGTTTAAATGTCAGAGAAACGATCAGTAGCAGAAGTCAAAGCTGCGGGTCCTCAGCTCCACCCGGAACGCCCGGTGTCATTCAGCTGATGGCAGTTTGATGACGGAGCAGATGGATCCGACTGTAAAGGCCTGCAGGTCGTCAACGTGTCGTTAAAATCCTCATCAGTGGCTCTGAGGACAGATGTATATCCACCTCATCCATTACCACTGAGACCACCTGTTCATACCTGCTGTACGTTCATCTTCACCTGAGGACCAACCTGTCCTCTGACTGACGGGAGGACAGCTCAGAGACGTCTGACTCCTGGGATCAAAAAGTGGTTTTATCTTCGGGGTTATGGTTATATCATCATCATCATCATCATCAGCTGATAGCAGCGCCGTCTACATCCGTCCTCCGTCTGCCTCCACGCACTTCATTAATGATCATTACAGCCACAATCAATCCTACGATTCTGTTCTGTTCTGAGGGAGTCTGGACGAACCGGACCTGAAAACAGAAACAGCACAGAGACGTTAATGATTCATCCGTGGAGCCACTGACACTCAGAAGATCTCAGAAGAAGCATTTCTGTGATTTGTTCTGTGTCTGAATCAAACTTCACTTTGTTCTCAGTTGACTTTATTTCTGCTGTTTGTTTATTGGTGCTGCACTGTAAAAAATGTCCATCATGATAAGATGATACGACCTCGTCTCCCGATAAACAGCAGAAGTTATTTGATGTCAGAGAGACGGTTTGAGAGGAACCCCTGAGGTCCAGCAGCCTCACTGTGACTGTCGCAGTCAGTCGACCCGTTCAGATCTCCAGAATAAATGTCAGCGCAGTACATTTCTCTGTGAGGCGTTTGTTCAGGCTGAATTTTGTATTCCTCTCTCGTCACAGCTCAGAGTCAGAAAACATCATGGTTTGGATTAAAATCCTGTTCTAGTCGTCACGAAGGATGAAGACGGTCCTGCTTCCTATGAAAAAGAACTTTTGTCGCCACAAAGATGTCTGTAAATGTCTCCATATGTCATTAATGTGTGACTCCAGCTCCTCCTTTAACCGTCAGCTGATCATCACAGCGTCAACATGATCTGCCACGTTTGGTTTGTAGAAACATTCACTGCTCACATTACATCCTGGAGACCAGGCTCAGTCCAGTCTAGACAACAGGACTGAGTCCGGTCTGATACTGGAGGAAACTCTCTTCTTTTTCCGAGATCCTTCACTGATTTGTTTGTGAAGAGGGTTCACTCTGGACAGATTAGAGGAGCTGAACTTTGTCTTAAAAGGTCCAGTTTGTAAGAAAGTAGATTTGTTTTCCTCTCAGTGTCTCTGGAGTCAGTGTGTTCAGAAGCAGCACCTGAATCTGTCTTCTCTTCTCCTCCAGTGTGACCGGACCGGACCGCTGACAAGAACACAACAAACAGTTCAGATGAATGTACTGGGATTGTTTTAGCAGGGCTGTACGCTTAGCTTTTTCACTAGGAGCACAGGTGCTCCTAGTGAAAAAATTTAGGAGCACAGAAAAAATTTAGGAGCACTATGAAATTTCTTAAATAACACAATTTATTATTAACACTCAAATCACGTACACAGTAACACACATGTGCACTCAAACATATAAACACAGTGCCATCATAGCCTCCTGACTACCAGTAGTTCAAATTTGTCCTCTGTGGAGGACATTTCTAAACCTGAATATCTCCCACCCACTTTATACTACTAAATTAACTCCTTTTGCTATCTACAGAGGACATTTAGGGCTTTTCAATGATACCAAATGTGAAGGGGTGGGGCTTTGGTACCTTTCTCTTCCTCATTTAGGAAAATGGCAAGCACGTTTTATGGGAAGAGGAAAAGTAAGCACATAATACTTTTTATTGAGCAAGTTTTGGCTTGAAATGTTGTTGGCATATTTTATATAAGTCTCTTAACAACACATTAAAACATTGTCTGAATTTTTTAACTGTATTTTAGCATAGTATTTAAGCGTTTAAAAATGTCCTCTGTAGTGGACATTTGTAGTAATTTCCTCCACTTTGTTCTGTTTTTTCAAATGAAAAGAAAGGGAGTCATTCTCAGAAGCACCTTGGTTGCCATCAAGGTTCAGTTTCACATGTATGGCGTTCCAGTGTCCACTGTAGTGGACTGTTACTAGAAGGTCGTAACATGAACATATGATATCGCAAAAATAAAAGCTTTTTTTTCAAAGAAAATGTTTTCAGTATTCTAATTACCTTACAAAGATTGGGGAATTTAAAAAAAATGTGATTGGACAATATTTCTTTTCCTGGTTGTCAGGGGGATAAGGCATACTGCAACCCTCAATTAAACACAGAGAAAATCCCTGTCCCACATCTTTTTGTGGTCAGGTCGCCTGGCACGCTTGGCTGAGTTTATCTAGCATGTGAAAAAAGAAAGAAGTTGTAAGCTATGACCAGTGTTGGGCACGTTACTTTTAAACTGACTGACTAACTGAGTTAGTAACAGAATTACTCCACTATAAAAGTAATTAGTTACCAGGAAAAGTAACTATTGCGTTACTTTTATTTATTCCCCCTTTTGAGCTCGGCAGTCATTTTAGCTACTCAGCACCTACATCTGTATTTAGAAAATGTCTCTCTGCATGGCGGACCGGCTCCTGTTCTCCCCGATATTTTACCAATGAGGCTCTGAAGGAGTCTGAGTCAGCTGATGATAACAGGAGCAAGTTCTCAACAACATACCTGTCTATCATTGCATTCAGTTCAGTCTGTGTCACAAGTTTTAGTGAAGCTGTTAGCGGAGCTCACGTTAGCCACACCTGGCCTGCTGTCATCATCATCAGCAGCAGCAACAGAGTTTTGTCCAGTGTTAGTTGTGTAGAAGCGTGTGCTGCTGAGAGATGCTTCATTAGATCAGAGTTGCTTACAATGGACGTGGACAAAGGAGATTAAAGTAGTGTCTGTACTTCCACTTTGAAAACATTAACTTTCCCTCCGGACTCGCCATTGCCGCAGTTCCCCTCTGCTAGTTTGTGTGTGTGAGGCTGCTGTGTGCGTGTGTGGTTTGTGTGTACACCGAACATTGCCACTGATTGGCTTAAGATCTCTCACTCAACGTGAGAGAGCCAATCATCATCACTTATGCGGTTGTCCCGCCCCTCCCTCCTCCCTCACCGGAGGAAAATAAAACAGCTCTGCAGCTCCGGGGGAGCGAGTAAAATGCTCGCACTGTACAGCCCTGTTTAGCTAAAAGTGTCCATAAATCAATATTGTGATTGTGTCATGATTCAGGGTTAAGTTAAGGCCCTTGGCCCTCTTGTGTCCTCTCAGTGTCTCCTGTGTTCTTCCTCTGTTGTCTCCTTGTTGCATGTTTGTCTCCCTCTGTCTGCTGCTGTGATTTCTCCTCCGTGCCTCCCCCTCGTTATCTCACCTGTCCTCCTCCCTTCTCTCTCTCCTCACCTGCTCCTCGTCTCCTCATCAGTGTCTGTGTATAATTCTTTGTTCCCCATTCACTCCTCGTCAGTTTGTTGTTTCTGTTGGTGTGATGTCCCTGTAGGTCCTTGTGTTCCACCAATGTCTCCTTTGGTATGTGTTTTTGGATTTTGGATTTTCTTATTTTGCATTTTTAATTTGAACTTTTCTTTTTGTTTGCACTTTATTTAGCTGTTTTATTTGCTACTCTGTTTTTTTTTGTCCTTGGACTCATTTTCATTTGTTCACTTGGGTTTTGTATATCTCACCCTTTTTTGTAAATAAAGCTTGCTTTTCGATCTCCCCTATCGAGCCTCCTCGACTCTGCATTTGGGTCCAGCTCCGGTTTCCCTCACCTCTGACAGATTGTTTTGGTAGTCGACAGTCTGTGTAATAAGCGTCTGATGCAGATGTGTCACATGTGGATGAGACTCAAATTATCAAACAGACATTTTTCTCCTGGAGGAGGAGGAGGAGGAGGAGGAGGAGTTCAAGTTCACTCGACTGTATCAGATGATGACATCGTCAGCCTCCACAAAGTAGAGAGGAGGACGACAGCATCAGTGTGATGAAGACCTCAGTATGAAGATTGTATCTGATTTCATCCTTCACTCCCTGACTCTAACCTTGCCCTTTAATGTCTGAGATCAACAGACTGTGATCAGCTCAACATGTGTGTGACGGGTCCTTCATGGTTGTGTTTATGTGGCCGTACTGGCAGTAAAATGCCTCCAGGCCAGACCTGATGAAACATGTAGATCTAGAGAAGAGGACCAACGTGAGCTACCTGGACAATAAACCAGTAATCAAAGTGAACTGTGAAATAACTGAAGGGGTGTGTGAGCTCTCAGGCCTGAACAGTCTCCTCCCTCGGCTGACGTGAGGCAGCCAGGAAAACACGACAGGGCCTGAACACACCTGAGTTTCTGGCTGGGAATTTAGTGGGCCGAGGTTCTGAGTGAGTCCGGTGCAGATTCAGAATGAGTGTGAGAGCCACCTGGTGCCATTCAACACCTCTTTAAGCCGTCACTAAAGGGGCGTGGTCACACCCTGATGGGCTGAGGGGGAAATATCCCAAGCTGCTTCCACTCGTCAATAGAGATGCACCGATCGATCGGCAACCGATCGCAATCGGCCGATAATGCTCCAATCGGTTTTGATCGGAGTTCTCAAAATAGATCAAATCAGGCCGATCAGATGACGTTTAAGTATAAAGACAGTGCATTAACTGTATGCAGGGAGGGAATTTCATGGTCGCTGTTGCCCGCACTTTGGCCTTGATGCCCCGTGAAAAAACAACTCATCGTACGGCCACAGTGGCCTCTGTGCCCCTGGCCCGGTCAGCGTAGCGAGCTTGTCTTTAATTACAGCCACCTGAGTGCACAGTAGTCTCTCACAGTAACTTCAGTGAGTCCGCGGTTTGCGCAGGTGGAGTCTCATCATCACGATGATCTCACGTGAAAGCCTCTCAAACAGCAGCAGCGTCTCAAAACAGAAGAAGGAAACTTACAGCACAGCGAGCGAGCGCAGCCGGTTTGACATGATACGTAACTGACTTATGTGGTAGGATTTAGTCCGGTAAAGTTGGAAATATATTCACAGATTCGAACTTCCCGGATCTCATAAGTGAAACCTTGTTAAAACACAAACGACGGCTCTTTCCTACCGTAGTGAGGAAGACAACGAGCTACAACCGTATGTTAATCAAAACGAGCGTCTGGACATTAACTCTGGTCTGTATGGTCAGCCGTCTGTGAGACGAGGGCGCAGGGACCGTCTACAAAGTGCAACACTGAAAAGAGAAACTACAAAATATATTCAATAACTTCACTATTATTCAGAGTGTAGTGTCACCAAAATCACTCCACACATCAGTGGTCTCCTGCTGGTTATTCAACAATTTTTTTTGTTTGGAAAAAATGTGCTTTGCCATAATTTTGGGGAATTTCTATTTGGAGAAATATTCAGTAACACTGATATTCAGTGTGGTGTCACAAAAATCACCTCACTCTAACCCTACTTAACAAAAACTACTTTCTAATGTCACTTTAACTTGATTTTGGTGTTAAAAAATGTGTTAATACACAATCCATGTCTTATTATAAATTAGGATGTTATGGTATCAGTCTGAAAGGTAAATCAACACATTTTACTCAGTGGCCTTTGTGCCCTGTCATGTGGCCTTGGTGCCCCTAAAATGATGAAATTCCCTCCCTGACTGCATTCCCACTAGTAAGCTACAGTTACTCTGTGTAAGCTGAGTCCAAGTTGTCTCTAAGAGTCTCTAGAGTGTGAAATATTGCACATTGCCTCAGCCTGCAATAAAACGGTGGTCAATTCATGATACTTTCTCATCTCCTAATTTTTATACTTAATAATACAATGTCAATGTTGTGTAAGAAGAATCATTAACAAGACAACAATATAGAAGAATTTATGGATTTGACACTGTGATCGGTGATCGGCAATATCGGGATCGGCAGATACTGCTTTCAGTGATCGGTGATCGGCCCCAAAAATCCTGATCGGTGCATCTCTACTCCTCAATCAGGACTCAGATCACCCAAGCTCAGACCTTAGACCACTGCAGTCAGTCCAGAGAAGACCAAACACAACACAACACTTGTTGTGATGTCACCGTTTGTATTTTATTAAATGATTCATATGTTTTTAATGTTTAAACTCACTGAAACACGTTTACCATCAGTCAGGACAATAAAGCTGCTCCTGATGAAAGCTTCAGTTGTGACGCGGGCCCCGGTGCTGACCCGTGAACCCGTCTGGCTCTGAGTCAGACTCTGTGTGAACCGGTCGTCCTGCTGCTGTGTGTTTGCAGAGCGAAGCTGCTGCTCAGCTTTCTCATGCTAATCTCCGTATTGAAGCGGAGCAGTGTGGCAGCTGCCGGCTCCTCCACACCTCCTCCACACCTCCTCTCTGATGATCTCTTGTGTTTGTCAGCAGCCGTCGGCCCCATAATCAGGTTTAAGAGCCCGAGACCTTCGGGGGCCCCGAGTCGACCCCGCTGCTGCTGACGGGAGGAAGATTTCACACTCGAGGCGTCACTGAGCTTCTTTTCTCCTCCCTCTCGGAGCTCCTCCGTCAGGACCGCTGAGGTTTTAATGTGAAGACTGAGATCAGCTGCTCCGTCAGGCGGCTTTCCTTCTGAGTGACAAACGTTTGTTCTGGTGATCCATTTTCTAAATCTGATCACAATCGTTTCTCTCCTGTTGTTTAGAACTGGGGTAACAAAAGTTTTGCAGGAAAATCTTTATAAGTTTCTTAATTTTTTCCATTTGTGAAAACATGACAAACCATTGAAACCAATTAAATCGTTTTGTTTCCGGTCAAGTTTTCTTTCTATATTCATGTGAATGTCTGCCATTGTTTCTTTTTCTTCTAGTTTCTTTTTGGTTGTATTGTTTTTATTCTGAATATTATTCGTTTTATCTTCCATCATTAATTGATCCTCTGTCTGCCTGTACGGAAGATTTCTCTTTGCTTCACTTTCTAATAATGCTCTACTTTTCTGTCATAAGTAAAAACTGGTCGAATTTAATTTCAGTTCAGTCACTGCAATCAGCAGATCTGCTCTTTGAAGTCTGTCAGGTCCAGTTTCAGGACCAGTTTCAGGACCAGTTTCAGTCTACTTATTTTGTGCCTTTCTCCGCAAACAAAGCAGTTTAAAGGAGCTTTGTGTTTGAAGGCAAAAATTAATAAAATGGTCAAGAGAACGTGAATAAATGGCAGTTTTGACACCCAGTACGAACTAGCTACATGGGTTACCAAGCTAACTGGCTAAGGGCAGCTACACTCTTAGCTGCATCGCTATCAAAAAGTAACCCGCATCTGTCAGAGAAGATAAAACTCCACAGTATTATTGTTGTTTGATCAAAGCTAACCGTACGTTGTTTTTGACTGGCACTAGCATGTCATAGGCTGGCTAACATGTTAGCATTTAGCTCTGCAGGCATAATAGTTTACCATCCCATCCTGTGAGAAGTAGCAGATGAAGTGAGTTTAACTGCAGGCTCATTTTAAAGCCTCCGTCTGCCAACACAGATCCAATTAAAAGCTTTTCTCTTCAGAACATAACGAGCTGATCCTCAAACTGAGCTCTCAAACTTTATTATTCACCTTTTGTTTCTCATACAAAGCTCAGACGGCGTCTCTTATGAATGACGAGCCACGACTCCATGAAACGCTCGGCTGCACTCTGCCATACAAAGCACCTCTCATTAGAAATGACTGTGAATGTGTCTTTATACCAAACCGGGCCGAGGGGCTCGAGCTAATAACCAGCAGACAGCAGCGTGTCACACGTTATCATTTTACAATTGGTTTATTCAGTTTTATTGGGGGGGAATGAACACAATGCTTCTCGTCAATAGGCTCTTAATTAACTCAATGAGAATCATTAACACATTCGCTCTGGTCCACATGTGTGAGTCTGAGATAAAGACGCTGAATATTCACCTCAGTTTCTGAAGTAAACTGAATTAATGGTGTTTATTCAGCAGCTCAGATGGAGACCTGTGATGTCACCCAGAGAGGAGGGGGTGGTGTCTGGAACCATCGCTGCCGGGCTGGACTGGACCCACTAAACAGCACAAGAGAAATGTTGGTGATGTGTGTTGACACAACGTGGTGCTGTGTTCTGGTCAGGTTCAGGCACAAACAACACCTGGTTCTGGTTAGAAAACACTTGGTTCTGTCTCCACCAACATGTCTGCAAAAGGTCCCAACGTCTCTTTAAAACCATCTGTTCACACATACAGATATTGTTCTTTGGTTAGCATCTCTCTGGTCCAGTTATAAGAACAGTGGCCCAGATTTTATTTATCTTTCTGTTCCTGTGTCTGAGAAAAACATATTTTTCTCTCAGTGTTAAATAAGAAACCTTTACAGTCATGACCTAAAATTAAAGTCCGTCTGATCAAAAGACTGAGCTGACATCATGATCAGAGAGAAAAACACATGTTGACACCAAACATGTCTCTACTGAAGTTAGCATGCTAACCAGCTAGCCCCGGCCCGTCCTGTCTTCTAACACCAGCCTGCAGCTCGAGAGGTGATGCTACATTTTCTACCTTTCACAAGCTATCAGCATTTATTGTAATGAATACACTGACAAAATGTCCAGAAAGGAAATATTTTGACTTCTAACCAAAAAAAAAAACAAACAGTCCACATTCTGAGTCTGAGTCTGAGGCGCAGACACTGGCTGTGTCCAAATTCAGGGGCAGCATTACTCGGAGTGCATATTTGAAGTGCAATTACGTCACTAAGCCGCGCGAAGCCTGTCCAAATTCAAAGTGTGCTCCAAATGCTCCCCACAAATGCCTCCTTCGTTTGACTGTTCCTGGAGGACACAACGCTAGTATCCTTCGCGGCTACAAAGAGAAGAAATAAATAAATAAATAAATAATGGCGACCTCAAGTGGCGCAGATCTCTCATTTAAATGTAAGTATTGGGTCTATACTCAGTTAAAATACGTTGGTAATGCTCAGCTTAATGCCTTTTACTTTCAAACATTAGATGTTCAGAGGTTGACTTATATCTTATATCGTATTGTGACTGTGGAGATGTTAAAAAAAAAAAATAAATAAATAAAATACATATATATATATATATATATACATATATGTGTGTATGTATGTATGTATACATATACATATATATATATATATATATATATATATACATATATATATATATATATTAGGGCTGTCAAAGTTAACGCGTTAATAACGCGTTCACGCAACATCCTCTTAACGCCGTTAATTTTTTTAACGCGCGATTAACGCTCGGTATAAAAAAAAACAAAAAACAAAAAACAAAACGCGCATTGAAAGATTTACGGCCGTCAGTGGCACCTGTAGTCTTGATCCAGAGGGTGGCAGAAAGGGAATCAGAAGAAGATGCAGCAGGGTTGGCGGTTCGGGAAAAACACGGTGGACTGAAAAGTGAGGAAATGGAGAAAGGACTTACCGTAAAATACCAAATAATAGCCAGGGGGGTTTAGTTGTTTCAATCACTTAACAGACCAAAAGGCAATTTGGGACAGGCGTTTAATTCCTTCCTCACAATAATCCTGGATGAAAACATTACAAACTTCTCCAGCTTCTCGGTGAATTCTCTGGCATCCTCCTGTAAGTGAAGTTGTTGCGGCGGAGGAAACGATTCAGCCGACCAGCACTCGCTGCAAACTCCTCATCTCTGCTGTCACTCACGGTGGCGGACATTTGTTTCTCCATCACCCTGATCATTCTGCGGGACACTCTCTCGTGGTGTGTCCGTTTGCTGATAACTCATCCCCGCATGTTTATCTCAGGCTCCTCGCAGCCTTCTTCCTCCCTCCAGCAGGCAGCCTGGCCCTGTTGCTGTCCTCCTCGGACAGACGCTCAAGCTCCGTTTCTCTCACTCTCTTCTGGTCGACAGAGAAACATCTAGCGGCTGCTTCTCCCGAGTTGTCCTCTGCATATTTTAACAGAAAGTTTGAATTTCAAGTGGTACTTTTTATTGTTTTGCTGCACCGGAGCCATGGTGATCATCACTGTGATACTGACTGACAGAAAGCAGCACACTGCGTGAAAAAGGCGAAGAAGAAAAACGTGCAGTGTCAGTGGACACCTCTTCTTCCTTCATTTTTTAAAAAATAAAAAATTAGACCCGACATTTATTTGGAACCGGCGGTTATTTACCAAAATATAGATCTGCACCGGCGTTTAAAGGGACCCTGTGGATAATTGAAACCCGGATATTATTTGGTCATTTACGGTATGAACGGCAAACTACTTTCGAAACACTGCCAGATGGTTCGGTCGATAGGACAAAAGTTATCTGCATGTACTATCGACATGAAATGAGTTACCATCGAAGTACATTGAGTCTCAAATATCACTTGCAAGCCAAACACAGGGCAGATGCAGAGAGCCCCCCCCGCCACAAATGTTCATAAAGCAAGCATATTTGCCCTTTCTTATGTTGTTAAAAGTATTAAGAACATTAAAAAATACATCAAGGTATATTTAGAACAGAAAAAAATTGCGATTAATTTGCGATTAATCGCGAGTTAACTATGGACAAAATGCGATTAATCGCGATTTAAAAAAATTAATCGTTTGACAGCCCTAATATACATATATACATATATATATATATATGTATATATATACATATATATATATATATATATATTTATATACATATATATATGTTGTTTGTTTTTGTTTTTTTATTTATTGTATTTATTTATTTTTTGTTGCTGTATTAGAACTCTTTTGTCTGTTGACGTAACACAAACTCTTTAAATTTCATTGTGTTTTAGGGAGCAAACAGAGAAGTTTCATCACTGTCTGAGGTCAGAACAACATTTGTTCACAGGGCGAAACGTTCTGCCGGCTGGATGGGAGTAAGACAATAATATATAATAATAAATAATAAATAGCCGATTTGTCAGTCCTGATGTCACTTTTTGTAAATCTTTGCATCCCTGTGTTAATGTGATCTGATGTTTACCTTTTCTTTTGCTTCGAGGCTGCAGTGAGATGGAGAGGCTCTTCTCTGCTCCAGAGGACATTCCTTACATTATTTCTGTTGTTATTTAGTTAATGTATGGGTTCTTTTTAAATTATTTCTTCATAATTGTTCATTTTATATAATTCATGAAATAAAATATTGTTGTATTGTTGCACGTTGTCTATTCCATTCAGTATTTACAGCTTAAGTATAATTTATAACAGCAAACGGCATCAAGTGCTACTTTTCAGGGACAACAAGAGATTGGATGTTTTCTTTTATTATGAAGGTCTTAACATTTACGACTATTACAGCATAAATAACTATTTACAGATTATTATTCACTATTAACAAAAACAATTATTATTAAAAGCAATATTAAAACAGTTAGAGATGATGTACAGTAACAGGCTGATGTGCTGCTGGGCTGGATGGTGTCAGTGGGACATCATCTGGGTCGGTACTCAGGGTGTTTGGGGGTCCAGTCTCCTCTGTCCGCCACATCCTCCATCAACTGGGTCTGCAGTTCTGACTCCATCCACGGCTGCCATGTCACTCAGAATGTTTTAAGAAAGAGGCAAGAATTATAATTTCATACTCTAATTATAATAATAATAATAATCATAATAAATTACAGCAAACAAAACTATCTACCAAACATTTTAAATACAATGCCTTATGTGGCGATCAGCAGTTTACATGTCAGCATTAACGTAATGTATCTGTATGTTAATTGCCCCAAACTGTTAGCTAGCTAATAATGATAATATTGATAACATTACTGTGGGATCAATAACAGGTTTCCCTCTCCACGGTCCTCTCAGCCGGAGATAAACCAGAGCCACTTCTCCTCTTCCTCCACAAGCACGAGGATTCAAAAGGAAATCAGGAATTCCTGAAGCTCAAACAGATCTGACAGTCAGACTTTACTCTTCTTGTCACTTTCGCAGACCTGGGCTGCATAAATAGTGACGTACGGGTAGAGGCGGGAACATCTGGTGACGCAATCAGGAAATGCTGCGAAGGGTAGACCGTCCCATTTCACAACAGCTGA
>NC_044208.1:31203519-31246019 GCF_900880675.1 Sparus aurata | reverse complement strand
CAGGTACTGTGACAGCCTGCCCCGCCCACTCTCCACTTCACTCTGGTTGGTCAAAATTGAGCTCTCAGGTGTCAGGTGAGGATGACCAGATGATCATTAACAGCAGGATGAGTCCGGTCAGTTGTTGTCAGTCAGGTCAGATGGAGGTTGGCACTCCGTCAAAACGACATCATCACAACGTAATGACATCATCACAACTTAATGACATCATCACACCGTAACGACATCATCACAATTTCATATTTGAATTGAGGACGTTAAAGAATCTGCTCCATGAGAAAATCTGCGAATCACAGACGACAGAAACAACAGAGAGGGAACCTGAAGGGAACGCCCCCCCCCCCCTCTCTCTCTCTCTCTGGACCGTCGCCATCTGCCACAGCTGTCGCTCGCCCCAACCGCCACTCTAATTGACAATGAACCCAAAGGCGCGGTGATAATTACAGCCGGCCGCTTGGCAACTTCTCCGGGTTTCAATTCCTCCTTTTCAGGATTCATCAGGCCCCATCTGCCGGCCCGAGTCTGGCATCTGCCTCCCGCTCCTCCCCCCTCCTCCCCCTCCTCCACCTCCTCCCCCTCGGCCTGCTGGGGGTTTTGTGTTGGTGCTGATTAGCGGGCCGGCCTGTAACCCTGAGAGGTGAAGACGCCTCGAGCAGAAAGACTCACACTGTTTGTTCAGTCACAGAAAGTCGAAGAGAAAGAAAAGACTGCCTGTGGTTTTCTCGTTTTCTTCCTCCTTCTTCTTCTCTCTTCGTCACTCCTTCTTTTCTTCTTCTTTTCTCTTTGTCACTCATTCTTTTCTTCTTCTTCTTCACTCTTCATCACTCCTCCTTCTTTTCTTCTTCTTCACTCTTTATCACTCCTTCTTTTCTTCTTCTCCTCCTTTGAGATCAGAGTCACAGCAGCTTTCTTAGCGTCACGGACAGAAAGCTGCTGGATGTTTCTGCAGAAACCAGCTGAAACATGATTCTAGTTTGATTTTCTCCTCACAAAAACAACATGAAGCTCAATCAACTGTCCTTTAAGTTTCAAAGTTTAGAAGATTCTTAAAAAAAGTTTATTTTTTATTTGACTGATCGATAAGAGATATGTTGCATTTAATTTAAGCAAGTTGTTGACTTTCAAACCAGAGGAGAGAACACGTTGGACCTGGTGTATGCAAACTCCCCTCCCCCACCTCAGCCGCTCTGATCATCTCTCTGTCATGCCGGTGGCTGCTTAAGCCTGATTTATGCTTCTGCGTCGCGGCGACGGCGTAGCTACGTCGTCGACGCAGACCCCTACGCGGACCCTACGCCGTAGCCTGACGTGCGCCTCCAAAAAATCCTGACTACGCTTAAGACGCGAACGGCAAGGACTGTGATTGGTCCGCTCAGAACGTCATTTCCGGCAGTTGCTTTTCCGGTCAACAGTATAACAGCATTTGTTGTTCAATATCCACGAGCTCCATCTTCAAAAACACCCGCTCCATCTCAGTTGCCATTGTTTACTGTCTGACCGGAAGAAAACCAAGGAATCCGATATGAACCCCCCGAAAACCAAACAAAGACACAGCCACACCCCCCTAGCGGCTTGGCGGTGAATTGCAGCACAACGCGTTCCCTCGACGCAGAACTTCGAAGGCTCAATGACGGCGTAGGGTCGACGACGTAGCTACGCCGTCGCCGCGACGCAGAAGCATAAACCAGGCTTTACACACCACGACTGAAGCGTAGCAGGCCAGTGAATAAACAAATCCGGACCTGGCCTGAGGGGGCAGAATCTGCACTTCAGGACTGACCAACTGGGAGGTTTTTAGGACAGCAGCCTCTCAGGAGGATCAGATAGACATTGAAGAGTATGCTGAGGTGGTAACCAGCTACACTGCAAAGTGCACAGACAATGTCACTGTAATTAAGACTTTCACTGTACGTGGCAACCGCAAACCCTGGATGACTACAGAGTGCGCTCGCTGCTGACAGCACGAGATGCAGCCTTCAGGGCGATGGGGAGATATGACTGCTCTCTGCTCTGCCAGGTCTGCGCTCTCAAAGGGAATCAAGGCTGTGCACCTATGCAGAGACAATCCAGGGACACCTCTGTGACACAGGAAACACCAGACGGATGTGGCAGGGAGTCCAAGCACTGACAGATTAGTCCAGGCAGGGGGTCAATGATGATGATGCTTCTCTTCCACACAGGCTCAACAACTTCTTTGCACGGTTTGAAGCACCAAACCAGACAACCAGCGGGAGAGCTGGTCCCTCTCCACCATCTATCAGGCCAGCCCTCACCATCAACACCACAGACACACACAGGACCCTAACCAGGGTCAACCCACAGAAAGCGGGAGGCCCAGATAACATCCCGGGACGTGTGCTCAGAACCTGTGCTGGTGAGCTAGCAGATGTCCTGACTGACATCTCCAACATCTCCCTCAGTCAGGCCATCGTCGCCAGATGCTTCAAAACATCCAGTAGCAAAGAAATCAGTTGTATCTTGTATGAACGACTACCGCCCCGTCGCACTGACACCAATTGTGATGAAGCATTTTGAGCAGCTTGTCAAACCACACATCACAGCCAGCCTCCCTGCATCACATGACCCACATCAGTTTGCTTATCGTCCCAACCGCTCCACAGAGGATGCAATATCCACCACTTTGCACTCAGTCATCACTCATCTGGACCAGAAAGACACCGAAGGCAGAATCCTGTACTTTGATTTCAGCTCAGCATTCAATACCATCATCCCCCAGAAACTAATGGAGAAACTCAGCCTGAACACCGCCACATGTCTCTGGATCTAGGACTTTCTGACGGAAAACAAAGGAAATGATCATCGACTTCCGGAGGTCACAGCCTGAGCACGCTCCTCTCAGCATCGGTGGAGAGACTGGAGAACATCAAGTTCCTCGGAGTGCAGGTCTCGCAGGACCTAAAGTGGAATAAAAACACCTCAGGGATCACGAAACGGGCCCAGCAGAGACTGTATTTCCTGAGGAAGCTGAAACAAGCCTCTCTCCCCACCAGCATCCTCGGGACTTTCTACAGTTTTTTGTTTGTTTCTTTATTTGGATCTCTTTTAGCCCAGTTGGGCTATTCTTCCAAGAGTCCATAGCATAAAAACATTATAGAATACAGAAAATAAAACTTATACAGATAATATTACAAAAAAACTATACCCTCAATCACAGTCATAAAATTCCAATCAAAGAGTTCAAATACTTCTTTAAAAAAAATACCCCTAATGTTTTGTTTAAAATGTTTTTCTGGTAAACTTCTCATGAGATCAGGTAAACAGTTCCATAGCTTTACAGCCCGAAAACAAAACATCCTTTTACCAGTTACAAGTCTTGTCCTGGGTGAAACATAATCACTTGTGCTAGCTGCTCTTGTGCTGACTAAATGAGTCTGTCTTTTACCTGCTGGAATCTGCTTATCAACAGTTTTGGCTTCTTTTTAACATGTAAATTATAAAATAATTTAAGAACATTTCTAGTCTTTTGTATCACACCTCAATAGGAGTATCATTTGGACATCTAAGAATAATTCTTGCAGCCTTATTTCTCCCACTCCAGCATTACCCCAAACAGCAGCACAATAATTCACCTGACTCACAACTAAAGCATGGGTCACTTGTCTTAATATTTTTGTGGGTAAATATTTGGCTATTCTACCAACCATAACAGCAGTCTGAACCAGCTTCTTACATAGATTAGATATGTGTGGTGTCCAAGACAGATGACTATCGAGGTGAACACCTAACAGTCTAGTCTCATCTATTTGTTCTATCATTGTACCTTTTGTCATGAGCTGTAAACAGGGCCAAGTTTGCTTCTTCCTCACAGAACCAATAAGGTTGTTTTCTTTACATTCAGTACGAGTTTGTTCATATCAGCCCAATCCTTTTTGGTTTCCAGGTCTTGCTGTAGTGATGTCTGTATGCCTACACATGAATACCCCAGTACATACACAGATCTGTGATCTCAATGAGAGCAGCTGCAGTGGAATGATCCTTATGATATTGATTGGCAGAGAGTAAATGGTTAGTTTCCATATATGACCAAATCTGAGCACTGATGATGCTTTCCAGTATTTTACTTTAGGTAAAAGACTAATGGGCCGACTGTTCTCAGGTGAGACAGGTTCTTTACTATTCTTTGGAATTGGACATAGCTTAGCTTTCTTCCATACTCTAGGGAAGTGACCAGTGTCAACTGACCAATTAAACAAATACCTCAAAGGAGCAGTGATCTGCAGTGCAGCATACCTCAATAACCTGTTGTCCATTAAATCATAGCCTGCAGCTTTCTCATCAGGAAGTGACTCCAACAAATTCATAACCTCTTCAGTAGTTACAAAGGAAAGGGAAAAAGAGCACATTTTACTCAGCATGATGTTGTTGTCAATCAGATCATTGAGAGTATTTTTCTTAGTCTGTTGATTTTGTTTTCAAAATAAGCATCATAATGATTGACAACATCAACAGGCTGTGATCACTCTTCCATTCTCCTCAACAAATGATGGATACATTTGTTCCCAACTATCCTCTGACTGTATTCCATGTTTTTTTTGAGTCATGTCCACACTCTGTGAATGCTTTTCTATAAAAAGAGGCCTTTTTACTGCGATTTAATTTCAGTGCATAATTGCGTAATTTTCTATAGATGCGTTGGTCAGATTGTAAATTCGATTTTAAAAATGTAGCTTTTGCCTCATTTCTCATTTCCAAAACTTTGTTAAGTTCATCATCTATCCATGAAGCAGAGCAAGCTTTAACAGTCCGTTTCCTAATTGGAGCATGCCGATTCACTTAAGTTAAGAGTTCAGTGAAACATTCAGAGGCATGATCTAAGTTGTCCTCTAAAAATATTAATTCCCAGGGACATGCAGCCGACTCCCTGATAAATTCCTCACAATTAGGTTCCTGTTGTCACTCAGCAGTTCATCAGTATGCCCCTGACTGTATTCAAGGCTTGCTTTGAGTTGATTCAAGTCTTTCATCATAACCTCCAACACATTCAGTTTAGCAAGTCATTAATTTACTTCAGGAGGCCGATCTCAACCTCCATGACCCCATCAGCTTCATCCTCATCACTTACTTCTTCAGAGCGTGATCTTTTACGCCCTGGTCTTTTAGGAGTTGATTTGGTGGCATCAGCTGCAACACCTTGCCACTTTTCCTTAGCCTTCTTCTTCTTCCCTCCAATAGGATTACTTGGTAAGCTTGCTTGTGGAGTTTCCATCCGGGCAAGTTGATATCTTTCCGCAATAAATTGCTCAAGGGATTCTATTATTTCTGTTGAATCCAGCTTGTCACAGCAAAGAGTATTCGCAGGTCTTTGTTCAGGACTAGGCCTGACTAGGCCTCACCACACACCATCAGCCCAGGCTTCATGCAATCGATCAAAAATCTCAAAGTGCAAAACTCATCCACAGCCGTTGGTCTTCTGAGCACACTGTATGACTTTTTAAAAATGGTTTGACTTAATATTAACTAAAAAATCCTGAAAATATTCACCAAAATACGAAACAATCCAGAGAGCTGAGGTGGAGGCTGACTTTTAC
This sequence comes from Sparus aurata, assembly GCF_900880675.1. Lineage (NCBI taxonomy): Eukaryota > Metazoa > Chordata > Actinopteri > Spariformes > Sparidae > Sparus > Sparus aurata. The sequence goes on along the minus strand of NC_044208.1, from coordinate 31,240,470 downwards.
ATCACCATAACACACACAACTGTGTAGAGATCTACAGTGGTGTGGTGGAGAGCGTTATGACGTACTGTATCTCCACATGGTACTCCAGCTGCAGTATGTCGAACAAAAAAGCCCTGCAGAGAATAGTGAGAGGAGCTGAGAGGGTCATCGGAGTTTCCCTCCCTTCTGTCCATGAACCCTTCCAAAGCCGCTGCAGGAGCACTGAACGTCATCAGGGACGCCTCCCATCCTCTCCACACATTCAACTGCTGCCATCAGGAAAACAGTTCCGGAGTCATAAAGGCCAAACTAACAGACTTATCTACAGCTTCCTACCACAAGCTGTTAGATTGATGAACTGCTGATCTGGAGCATGTGCACTGATGCACTCCTCGAGCCTCTCGTCATAGTTTTAAATTATTATATTTATATATAATGAATTGGATTTGTATGCCACTTTTCAAGACACCCAAAGCGCCTGACAGGGTTCCAGGTTCCATTTGTTCACACACAGTCATACTGGTGGTGGTAAACTACGATAGCAGCCACAGCTGCCCTGGTTCAGACTGACGGGAGCCTGGCTGCCATTCAGCACCACCTGAAACATACAGCAGTCAGATACACTCACAGGAGGCGAGGTGGGTGAAGTGTCTTGCTCAAGGACACAACAACCATGACACAATTGGCCAGGCGGGGATCGAACCGCCGACCCTCTGAACATAAGCCGACCCGCTCTACCACCTGAGCCACGGTCGCCACAATATTGTGTGTTATTTATTGATCCTGGAGAAACATAATCTCATTTTTGTTGTATTATTTGGCCCAGTTCATCCTGACGGGGGCGCTGGAGGAAAGGTCCGTCCTGGGTAGATCCCAGGTCTGTCCTTGGACAGCTGGGCACTGCTCGGTCTCTGGGTCAGGTTCTAAAGTTAATCCCTGGCGGTTTCCTGGTTGGTTAAAACTCTCCAGTTAATCCCAGTTCAGGATCTCCTGTCTGTCCATATTCTTCCCCGATATAATCTCTGATTCTTCTCAGGTTCATTCCTCGTCATGTCTCTCACTGGTATAAATCTGGTTAATTCCTGGTTATTCTTCTCTCTAATTTGTCTCAGGTAATCCTGCATTAATCTCCTCTTAATCCATAGTCTATCCCAGGTTAACCTCCCTTCTGATATCAAAGTGATCCTTTGTCTTAACCAGTGTTGGGCACGTTACTTTTAAAAAGTAATTAGTTATAGTTACTAGTATCTTCTCCCAAAAAGTAACTGCATTAGTAACTAAATTACTCCACTATAAAAGTAACTAGTTACCAGGGAAAGTAACTATTGCGTTCCTTTTTTTTTTCTTCCCCCTTTTGAGCTCGGCATTCATTTTAGCGTACTCGGCATCCATGTATTTAAAAATGTCTTTCTGCATGGCGGACCGGCTTCTGCTCTCCCTGTTTTGCCAATGAGGCTCTGAAGGAGTCTGAAGCCGTTTTTAGACAGAGCACCAAGCCATCAATTTGCCCGTCCTTTTGGCGGCTTGGTCCGCAGTTTTAGACAGAGGGCAGCAAATTGGGGGTCTGTTAGTCCATCACTTCATCCGCGGACATCAAGATGAACAACTGGACAGCCGCTGAGATCCAGGAGATGCAGCGTCTCCTCGGTCTCTGTAGCTGTTTGGTTGTGTTAGCTTGTTGTTGTAGCAACAAGCTAGGAACGGTTGCTACTTTCAAATTAAAAGCCCCCCGCTAAGAACCCAGTTCTAAACTCTGGGGTGCAATGTAAAGCTCTTATTTTGAAGACAAATTCATTGTCACTGTTCTCAGCCCAACTTCGAGCTTCACGTCACGTCACATGTTTACGCCGACCTCAGAGGCGGCTTTTGGAAAAGGAGGAATATTACGCCTCCATTATAGGAAGACAGGCCGGCACATTGCCGTCCTGACCTTGGAGCAAATGTGCCGCCTTTTCTATCTAAAAAGTGCTTGAGTCAACTGTTGATAACAGGAGCATGTTCTCAACAACATACCTGTCTATCATTGCATTCAGTTCAGTCTGTGTTGCAAGTTTTTGTGAGGCTGGAGCAGAAACATCCAGCTGTAGCTGCTCGGACGGCTCCGTGTCCTTCTTTGTTAGCGGAGCTCACGTTAGCCACACCTGCTGTCATCATCAACAGTGTCAACATCAGTGTTTTTGGACACTAGTGTTGTAGAAGCGTGTGCCGCTGAGAGAGGATTCATTAGATCAGAGTTGTTTACAACAGACGTGAACAAACACTTTGCTCTGGGACATAATGTACACATCACATGTACATTCTTTCCTTTAACCTCAAGGAGTTTAAAGTAGTTTCTGTACTTCCACTTTGAAAACGTTAACTCTCCCTCCGGACTCGCCATTGCTGCAGTTCACCTCTGCTAGTGTGTTTGTGTGAGGCTGCTGTGTGCGTGTGTGGTTTGTGGGTAACTGAACACTGCCTCCTCCCTCCTCCCTCCGGTGGCTGAGAGCCAACAGAGACGACAGCTTCAGTTTATAACGCGCCACATTTATTTGTCGGTAACGGTAACGGCGTTGTAACCCTGGAAAGAGTAATTAGTCAGATTAGCGGTTACTGAAAAAAGTAACGCTGTTAGTAATGCCATTTATTTTAATGACGTTATTCCCAACACTGGTCTTTACTTGGTCCGTCTCAGTTTAACCCCTGATCCGTTATAGGCTCATCGATGTGTAATCTCACACTAATCCCTGGTCTCTCCATCTATAATATTTCCTGACTCAGTGGCTGGTTTGTCCACTTGTAATCCTGGTAATCCACAGTCTCTCTTGTGTTATTTCCTACTCAGTACTTTGTTGATCCCTTGTCTTTTCCTGGTAATTCCTGGTTTGTCCCTGTTCAATTCTCTCTTTTTATGTATTGTTATTATTCGCCTGTTGATCGAACATTGAAAAGTTTGTCCCAAATCTGTCCTATCTAAATCTTTGCTTTGTCCTGGTTTAATCCCAGATCAAACCCGCTTTAATCACTGTTCCAAATTAATCCCATCTCAGTCTCAGGTTAATCCCTGGTGTATCCTTAATTATTTCACTCTCTTTCTGGATTAACATCAACTTTAACCTGGTCTAAATCTGAGTCGATCGCTCTTAATACACAGTTAATCTACTTTCTATCCAAATATCTGTCCAACATGAGTCTGTTCCAGGTTAATCTCATGTCCATCTTTAATCCTGACACAAACAGTCACTTTGGTGAGAAGTCCAGTTAACTCCTCATCCTCCCTCTTTAAACTGACACGGCACCTACACAGATATTCCATCTTGCTGCTGCTGAACGGAAAGATTCATTATACGTTTCCTGAGCGTGTCTGTTGGTGTGGTGATTGCGGCGGCTGGGTGGAGGCGTTTCTAGTGAGCTCGGTGGTTAATTGCATCAAAATGAGGAATCTCTATCGGCGCCTTCCTTCCAGCTGCAGAAGTGATTTAGACAGCCGAATCCATGAGCGGCTCTTCTGGAAACCTGGACGCTGTCGCGGCTTTGACAGCTTCTGTTTGGAGGCTGTCAGAGCTCATCGCTCTGCCTTCAATCAGACACTAGCGCGACCTCCTCCACCCTATTGAAACAGACACCGCTCTGATTATTGGTGGAGACACCACTTTTTACTGTGTCGAGGATCTGAACAGCCAAGCCGATGTGTTTGAGAAGAACTGTTGTTTAGTGAATCCTCTTCTTCTCTGATGATCCGTCACATTCTCAGATCGACACTGGCAGGACGGCCGCGAGCGGAACAAGCTACTGCTAACATGAGTTGTTCAAAAACCAAACAACCACACAAACAATGCTCGTGTTCATGTGTAGAGACCCTGGTGATACTACGAGCAAAGTTTCATGTTGTGTCAAGACTTCTTACTGTTTTAAACAGAGAGATTTTGATGCTATCGCTAACTTTGCCCGTAGCAAAATTAGCAAAAATGAGTTTGACCCAAAAACGAAAATATGGTCAATCTTAAAAGTGCCTCTTTCGTTGTAATTATTCTTTTACACGTAAGTTTGACTCACATACATTCACAAAAAAAGCCTTGGTTGCTTTTTGGCGAGAGTTTCACTTTAAGAGATGATGGTGAACCAGGACTGTTTGATGGGAACTTTAAACTGTTGAGTATAAAAACTGAGAGAAGGAGGAAAAATTCAAAAAGCAGAGAGTGAACTAAGTTGTATTTCTTACTGTGGTGCTGATGTCTTTTCTTCAGCTCATAAATATTCAATAAGGTGAATCTGTCTATAAACACTGATATAAAGTGGAAACCTCTCTCATGACAGTGGCTCTAATATTTCAGACACAAACTCTGCTGAGATCTACAGCCGATTAAAGAGAGAAAAGGCTGCAGCATCCTTCCAGTGAGAGCGAGGAGGAGGATCGATCAGACGGTTCATTTCACCTGACGCTGGAAGATTAAGCTTCCTGTCTGCTGCTCGATCAGTGAGAATGAAGATGTACGTCTGAGCACATCCAGGTAATTAGGACAGTTAGCGGAGGACAGGATGGTTCTCTACAGTGTTCTACTACAAACCTCTGGGCAGCATTACATCGTCCTCACACTGCAGCATGTTCACCAATATTAAAGAATGAAGGCAAACCGCACGTGTTCATTAATAAAGTTCAAACAGAAACACTTTTTTCTGGCTGTGTTTCAGGTTTACTTAAAATCTGAAGAGCGTCTGTTGAAAATGAGAGCAAGATGAGAGATGAGAGAATTGGATTTATAATTTTTTACATGTATTGGTATTAATTGATTACCTATGAGTAATGGAAATGATCTTTAGGGTTTCTTGGATGTTCAGGACAAATTTCAACCCAATCAAGTGAAAAATCCGATGCTGCAGAGAAAATCACAAACAATTCTGTGAATTCAACAGATCCACACACACACACACACACACACACACACACATTTAATACATGATATCTAATATATGATGTCATATACTTCAGACAGACAGGTGGGTCTGATCCATGCTGCTGGACAGACAGCGAGGCTTCAAAGCTCTTAATAAAGGTCCGGGCTCAGCAGGGGGTTGTGGCTGTCAGAGGATGTTGGGGGAGGGGGTGACTCCCCCGCTGTGTGGGGGGGTCAGAGTGGCAGGTCTCCCAGCATGCCTTGGAAAGCGCTCACATGACCCTTTTGATGGCAATGCAGAGGTCCAAAGTGCAGCATCAGAAGCGCAGTGACGCAGGAAACGTCCGTCTGGACGCCTCGTCAGCTGCAAGAGGCTTTATTTAACCACGGACAGAAATCTTCACCTTACCCTCCTCGCACCTGAGTTACCCTCCTCGCACCTGAGTTACCCTCTTCGCACCTGAGTTACCCTCCTTGCACCTGAGTTACCCTCTTCACACCTGAGTTACCCTCCTCACACCTGAGTTACCCTCCTCACACCTGAGTTACCCTCCTTGCACCTGAGTTACCCTCCTCGCACCTGAGCTACCCTCCTCGCACCTGAGTTACCCTCTTCGCACCTGAGCTACCCTCCTCACACCTGAGTTACCCTCTTCGCACCTGAGCTACCCTCCTCGCACCTGAGTTACCCTCCTCGCACCTGAGTTATCCTCCTCTTCGCACCTGAGTTACCCTCCTCGCACCTGAGTTATCCTCCTCGCACCTGAGTTACCCTCTTCGCACCTGAGTTACCCTCCTCGCACCTGAGTTACCCTCCTCGCACCTGAGTTACCCTCCTCGCACCTGAGTTACCCTCTTCGCACCTGAGTTATCCTCCTCTTCGCACCTGAGTTATCCTCTTCGCACCTGAGTTACCCTCCTCGCACCTGAGTTACCCTCTTCGCACCTGAGTTACCCTCCTCGCACCTGAGTTACCCTCCTCGCACCTGAGTTACCCTCCTCGCACCTGAGTTACCCTCTTCGCACCTGAGTTACCCTCCTCGCACCTGAGTTACCCTCCTCGCACCTGAGTTACCCTCTTCGCACCTGAGTTACCCTCCTCGCACCTGAGTTACCCTCCTCGCACCTGAGTTACCCTCCTCGCACCTGAGTTACCCTCCTCGCACCTGAGTTATCCTCCTCTTCGCACCTGAGTTACCCTCCTCGCACCTGAGTTATCCTCCTCGCACCTGAGTTACCCCTCTTCGCACCTGAGTTACCCTCCTCGCACCTGAGTTACCCTCCTCGCACCTGAGTTATCCTCCTCGCACCTGAGTTACCCTCCTCGCACCTGAGTTACCCTCCTCGCACCTGAGCTACCCTCCTCGCACCTGAGTTACCCTCCTCGCACCTGAGTTATCCTCTTTTCACCTGCACACAAGCCTCCCGCATTCGCTCACCTGACCCCCTCACCTGCCAGAATTTTGTTATTGTTTTTTGTAATATCAGTGATGTTGCTAGGTACGCGTCCTGCGTCCCTGACGCATTAAAATCTGATAGGACGCACTAAACTCACTATCCATGCGTCCCGGGCACGCACCTCATTTTTCCCATGAAAAACGGTACAACATGAACATTAAACAACTCATGTTTAATCATAGTAACTGGCAAAAGAAACCTTGTCGTTGGCAGACCGGACAAGCGCTATTTCAACCCTCTGCGCATCTCCTCGGCGCAGACGTGATCCCCTGTACAAAGTATCGCGACAAGCTAATTTAGCCGCTACCAAAACAACTAGCCCTTCATCGCTGATTTCATTTCAACCAGGGGCGCCGCACCCGTGGGGGATGTGTGTGTTTTAACACCCACACTTTTTCTGCAGTTTTTCTGCAGTTTATCTGCAGTTTTGCACAAACGCCTTACTGTGGCCGAAGTCACTTTCTCCGGCCGCTCTGTGTCTGCTCTCGCTGCAGCTGCCTCCTCTCTCCTCTCCTCCCTCCTCCTCTCTCCTCCCTCTCCTGTTGCTGCTTCAAACATGACACCGGCTTTGGGACTGACCGGCTGATGATTGGCTGTTCTGCCTTAAGTCCCGCCTCTCTTGCTAAGTTAGATTTATTGTTCAGCTCGTGCTGATGAGGCGGGAACTACCGTAAAATACCAAATAACAGCCGGGTGTTTATTTGTCTCAACCACTTAACAGACCAGGCGTTTATTTGGGACAGGCGTTTAATTCCCTCCTCACAAAAATCCGGGATGAAAATGTCACAAACTTCTCCAGCTTCTCTGTGAATTCTCTGGAAACGGAGAGCAACCAAATACAATGTCTGTAACGTTCTCTGATGATTATAAACGTTGATTACTCCTGATACGTTCAGTATACAGGTCGACACCAAACCACATGATGTGTTTATAATGTGTTTATGTGTTTACAGCTGCTAATGTATGTAACACTGTTACTGTGATGACATATGACAGTTAAATATTTAATCTGTCTATAATAACCACATCCTGACATGTAACTGTGATTTTTGATAATCTAAGTACTAATAATAACAATCATGACAAAAAATGAACAAAGACTGCAGATCAAGATAAGAAGCTGCAACTGGCAGTGAGCAGCTCTCTTTTCTATTAGCAGTGAAGTGACATAGTCCATGACAGAACATTATAAAATGTATAAAATAACATTTAATAGTAAAAACAAAAAAAGTACAGTTTCAGTAGGCTTCTATTATAAATATTATAAATAAACGAATCAAGACAGATGTCACATTGACATGTCAGGGTGTGGTTATTATAGACACAGATTTAATATCAAAGTGTCATTTATCATCACCCCCAACCCAAAATTGTTTTAAAAAAACACCACCGATGCTGTGTGTTTTAACGTTTAGGGGACGTGCTGTAATGAAATAAATAAAACATAATCCGGTGGTGGTGATAAAAACTACACTGAATGGCAGCCGCCATTTTGTTATGCCCAAACGGCGTCTGTGCATACATCGCGCTTCCAACGAGATCCCGTTTTTTCTCGGGTAAGCAGGAAAAGGAGAACGCCACCAAAGAAAAAGATAAAAACCTATTGCAGGTCAGCAGACTATTTGAATTTTAGTAATTCATTTTGGTGCTATTTATGTTGCTACAACAATGCTGTTTGATTTGAATGTCATGTGTCATGCCACTGTGACAGCTGTTTTGCAATAAACTTTTCAGATTTGGAATTTTATTTGTTTAATTTCAGATACTTTTTGAACATACATGAATATATCCGTTTATTATAACCATATCATACCACCATCAAAGGAGTTTAACACTCAATAAAATTTAAGAAATAGAATAATATAAGAAAGAAATACATTTTTTTAACTGGGGAGTCGGGACCCATTGAATTTCCCAGGGACCCGCTCAACTCACCACCTGTGGGTCCCGGGGACTCACTACATTGAAAACCTATCAACATCACTGTAATATTACTGTCCTTTGGCTGCTGTGGCAAACAAATGTGGGACATAAAAAAGAATTCTGATTCTGATGTACAGAGGCCCGTGAGGTCTCCTCTTCTTCCTCGTGTCCACTATCACCTCCTTCGGCTTGTTGTTGTTGTCCTCCCTGCTGTGGGCCGCGTCGTCCACGCCAGTGATGCATCATATCATGATCTAGATAAATGGACGGATCCAGGATTTTTCCCACCTTCTTGAACTTTGTGAGACTGTGGGTGGTTCTGGTTCTGTCAGGGAGTGATGAATGTGGCTGAGTAACATCAGACATATTAATGTTTCTGGTTTCTGTGAGTCAGAGCTATCTGATGCAGATCCAAATTAAATTGTGCTGTTCCAGTCTGTCATTACGTCTGATATGGGATCTGGTGCTGAATTTCAATCATCATATGATCATCCATAATTCATGTTGGGGCCCATCGCCATAGAAACACAGGTTCAAGGGTTAGGGTTGGGCTTAGGCCTTCTGGACCGGGATCAGGTTTCCAGTCAGAGTGATGTCACATGAGTCTGTTAAAGGAGCGATATGTAAGAGTTTTACTTTACAACATTCAAAGGTTAAGAAAATGATCAACTGATGTCACAGAGACACCTGCTGAAGTTAGCATGCTAACCAGTTAGCCTCGGACCGACAAGCTAACAGTCGCTACAGTCATGGACGCATAAACGAAGACAGTTAGCAGTTTGCAGTTACAGGGGCGTTGCACCCGTGGGGGATGTGGTACACTTTTTCTGCAGTTTTTCCACAGTTTTACACAAACGCCTCACTAAAGTCGCTCAGTTTCTCCGGCCGCTCTGTGTCTGCGCTCGCTGCTGCTGCCTCCTCTCTCCTCCCTCTCCTGTTGCTGCTTCAAACATCACACCGGCTTTGGGTCTGACCGGCTGATGATGTTCTGCCTTAAGTGCCGCCTCTCTCCCACATAGTCAGTGGAGTGAACTTTATAAAGCTCCTTCTACAAAGTGCTATAAGTTAAAGCCTCATTTAAACATTCACACACGTACGGATATATTCAGGAAACAGAGAGGAACCAAAAACAACGTCTTTAACGTTCTCTGATGATTAGAAACGTTAACTACTCCTCATATGTTCAGTATACAGGTCGGCACCAAACCACAGGATGGATTATAATAATGTTTTTATGTGTTTACAGCTGCTAACGTATGTAATGCTTTTACTGTGATGATAAATGACGGATAAATATGGAATCTGTCGATAATAACCAGATCCTGACATGTCACTGTGACATCTGTGGGAATAAAAAGCACCAACGTCGTTTTAATAAATACAGTGATTTTTTATAGTCTAATAATAATAACAATCATGGAGACAAAAAATTAACATTACCAAACATTAAGTCTGCAGATCAAGATAAGAAGCTGCAACTGGCAGTGAGCTGCTTTCTTTTGTGTTAGCAGTGAAGTGATGTACTCCATGACAGAACATTATAGAATATGCTAATGTATACAATAACATAAAAAAGTACAGTTGCAGTCAGCTACTATTTTAAATATGCACCATATATATAGTTTATTATTATCATTATTTTTATTACTATTTTTCTGCATATTCTTGACTTGGAGCAGCTGTAACGCCACAATTTCTCGTCAGTATTTCTGATTCTGATTCATATATTATGCAGTCAGTTGTCCATATTTAAAGTAAAATCAAATGAACCAAGACAGATGTCATATTAACATGTCAGGATGTGGTTATTATAGACACAGATTCAACATTTAAGTGTCTTTTATCACCACCACATCCATCCCCCGCACTTTTGAAAAGCTTTCTAAACCCCTGAGCAGTAACTCTAGTGATGTCCTGAAGGTCCTGAAGGTGGCGCTACAGGAAACAGAGCGTTGTTCTCTTCAGTTGGTCCTGATCAGTTGGTCCTGGTCCGTTCTGTCCAACAGCAGCTGATTCAGGAGCAGCTGAAGTTTCAGTCTGGATCATGTGAAGTCAGTTTGTCTGTGTGAGGATGATTGATCTGGATCAATAACATAGCTCAGTGTAGATGTGCTTTTTACATTTATTACAATCTTCTCCTCAGAGATTCTCAGCCTGCGTGATGATGTCATCACGTTCACTACGGAGGCCCCGAAGGCCCAAACAGGACACGACACACCACGAGCAGCTGAGACGCTTTACAGGAGTTTTAAAGTGTTCGTGGTTCAGAAGGTATTAAACATTTTAGAAGAAAACGGAAATTATATCTGTCGGTGGTGTGCGTGTGTGTGTGTGTGTGTGTGTGTGTGTGTGTGTGTGTGTGTGTGTGTTCAGTCGGAGGTGAAGGTCAGAGGGGTTTCTCTCTCACCTGCAGAATGCCAGCAGTTGATCAGGAGTATTGATCAGGACTGAACTCAGCGACCCTCCGGCTCATTGATCCTGATGTGCACACACCTACATCTGATTCAGGTCTGTCACAGGTGTTTCTGTTATTTTGTCCACCCCCTGACTCTCTGTACTGGTGTGTTTTAGCTTCATGGTTTGACCTGAAGGGTCAGAGGTCAGAGGTCAGAGCCTCATTAGCTCCTTAGTAAACAGACCTGAGGGCAGCAGGAAGTCACACCTGGACTCACCTGCGACTTAGAGAGGAAGTGACATCACATCGGGTCGGGTGAGGTCACTGCTGGATGATAAATTAATGAATTGATTGTTAGTTTAAAATGTTAATGAAGTAAACGTGTGAACGAACTCACAGGAATCAATAAAAGACAAACATTGAAGAGATCCAAGTGACCCGATCACATCTGATCCATGACAATCAGAACCAGGGACTCAGTGACTGACGGAACGGATCACTGTAACCTTATTTCATGTCCTCCAGACGTGCTGCAAGCTGTGTGTGTGTGTGTGTGTGTGTGTGTGTGTGTGTGTGTGTGTGTGTGTGTGTGTGTGTGTGTGTGTGTGTGTGTGGGGGTGGGTGGGGGGGGGGGGGGTGCATTCATGTGCAGAGCAGCAGCTCAGATGTTATCAGCAGCAGCTCGCATGTGAAAAGACTGGCAGCTGATTGGCTGTAACTGAGTGTGTATGTGTGTGTGTGTGTGTAACACAAACTGTTCTCAGAGGAAAATAAAGTCCCAGAACACTGCTTGAAGCTAAAAGGTTGCAGGGTCCACCACATATACAGTTGGTCAGGCCAAGTTTGCTGAAGTATTCGAGTATTTCTTCTGTAATCAAGTAAAAGGAGGAGTAACTTTGATGTTCAGTCTTCATGAGCTGAGAGGAAACGTCTCATTCACATGCAGCCGCTGTGTTGGAGGACTGGGAGGATCTTCACAGATGCAAATACCTCCTCCACCTCCTCCTCCTCCCCCACCTCCTCCCCCACCTCCACCTCCACCTCCTCCTCCACCTCCACCTCCACCTCCACCTCCTCCTCCACCTCCTCCCCCCACCTCCACCTCCACCTCCTCCTCCACCTCCTCCCCCACCTCCTCCTCCACCTCCACCTCCTCCTCCTCCACCTCCTCCCCCACCTCCATCTCCACCTCCACCTCCATCTCCACCTCCTTTGTATCATCAGGAGGAGGAGAGGATTACTAGGTTTACTGTGAACTGTCCCTTTAACTGATCTGTATCATGTCGCCCACTTGCTCATTAAGTTTCCAGGTTATTTTTCAGCCAATCAGAGTGCAGTCCTCTCGGTTGTCCTCGTACTTCCTGTCTTATCGGCCTGTTTCCACCTGAGGAGTCGTCACCTCGGCAGCTCACAGAACAACGGCCACATTCCTGAATAACGACTCAGCTCATCAATGAGAATGGATGGTAACACACACACACACACACACACACACACACACACACACATACACTGGGCACTGTTAGCCTAGCTTAGCATAAAGACTGGAAACAGGGGCAACAGTTAGCATCGACCAGCACATTTAAAGCTCAGCGAACGACCAATATTTGTTTGTTTGTTTGTTTTATTTGTGAAGGAATGTTACTTTAGTACAATAATAAGTACTTTACTTGAGTATTTCCATTTCATGTTACTTTATACATTACTTCTGTTATATATATATATATATATATATATATATATATATATATATATAAGTATTTCAGCAAGGCCCAAATGATTAATCATACAAACTGATACAAAGCAGTATATGTAATTGCATCAATAATTTTAATTCAGGAATTTAAATTTTTTTTTTAATGGGCCTTGCTGAAATACTTATATATATATATATAACAGAAGTTATATATTTAGCAGCTCCATCCTGATGATTAATATTATCTACATCTTTCATCTTAGTCTAGCTGACGACAGTGAGGCTGGTGTTTCCCTGTGTTTCTCCTGCACCTACAGTATAATGATGATAATGAATTGGATTTGTATGGCGCTTTTTAAGACACCCAAAGCGCCTGACAGGGTTCCAGGTTCCAATCGTTCACACAGTCATACTGGTGGTGGTAAACTACGATAGCAGCCACAGCTGCCCTGGTTCAGACTGACGGGAGCCTGGCTGCCATTCAGCACCACCTGAAACATACAGCAGTCAGGTGAAGTGTCCTGCTCAAGGACACAACGACCATGACACAAGTGGCACTTTATATTATATAATATATAATATAGTGAATATTTCACAAGGAAGACTTTGACTGAATGTAGACATTTCATCAAATTATGTTTTACTTTTTCTCTCTTCAGGATTTCGGGGATCCTTGAAGGACCCTGATCACTTACTGATCAGATAGAATACAGCTGATTGACGTCATGTTCAATAAGCCTCTGTGATCCATATTTCAAATGTTTTAAATATAAACAATATGTGTGTCTTTGTCCGACAGGCCGAACAAACCTCCTGCCAGAGACAAACTTCGATCCAGAGGCTCTGAACAGATCGATCCTGTGATTGATCGGCCGGAAACAGCGATCAGAAGCCGGTAAATATCGATCACTCTCACTGGACTGATTTATCAATTGAAGCTGGTCTGAGGTAACGGCCAGCCGCCGGTGGGCGGGCCGCTCGTAGGGTCGGAGGGCTGTGATTGGCTAGAGCCGCTGCGGAGGCGGGAAGGTTCTCGAGAAGAAGAGCGGTGATTGGTCGAGGGCGGTAACGTCGCGCGCATGATCAGCCGGTTAATAAGACGCCGGTTTGGAGGTTTGAACAGAGACAGAGATGCCGCTGGGCTGAGTGGACCCGACAGAACCGACACAGAGACAGAAAGTACACGAGTGTCTGCGGCCGGTAGTTCGAGTCCGCCGCGGTCAGTCTGACTCGTCCAGTCGGAACATGGTTCAGCAGACCGAACATGGCGGGGTGGTGATTAACAGCGGGGCCCGTGGAGCCACCGACCCGGAGGAGAGCGAGCTGCTGGCGGCCTCGGCGTGCAGCCCCGTGCCGGTGAAGCCGGACTGGTGCAAAACCGCTTCGGGTCACATTAAACGGCCCATGAACGCCTTCATGGTCTGGTCCAAGATCGAGAGGAGGAAGATCATGGAGCAGGCGCCGGACATGCACAACGCAGAGATCTCCAAGCGGCTCGGGAAGCGCTGGAAGATGTTAAAGGACACCGAGAAGATCCCGTTCATCCGAGAGGCGGAGCGGCTCCGGCTCAAGCACATGGCCGACTACCCGGACTACAAGTACCGACCCAAGAAGAAGCCCAAGACGGAGGGCTGTGCGTTTCCTGCGGGGAAGCCAGCCGCTCCGTCCCCGGAGAAAGCCGGCGGCAGACCCGGGAATAAGAGCCACGCTGCCGCCAAGAAATTCTCCAAGTTGAAGCCCAGCAAACCGGCGGTCGGTCCGGGCCGAGCCAGCAGCCAGCTCCCGCAGCACCACCAGCACCCGGACCCCCGGTACCGGTACGTGTTGACCACCAGCTTCAAAGCCAACAAGCCCATTAAACGGGAGTTTACGGATGATGAGGAGGAGGAAGAGGAGGAGGACGATGATGAAGACGACTGCGAGGAGGAGCAGGAGTTTAAGGCGGACGAGGAGGACGAGCCGGCCCGGTACTGCCTCTCCAAGATGCCGGCCCGCCTGAGCTCCGCCGCCGGCGACCCGGAGGTGACCAGCATGTACGACTCGTCCGGTCGGCTCTTCTACAGCTTCAAGAACATCACCCGGCAGGGTACCGGTACCTCATCATACCCGGCCTCCCTCTCACCAGCATCCTCGTCCCGGTCCGGCTCCACCTCGTCCTCCTCCTGCTGCGGGGAGGACCTGGACGATCTGCCAGCGGAGGGGACCGACTTCACCCTGAGCCTCCTGGCCGGCTTCCACGCGTCCTCCGAGCCGTGGAACTCGTCCTCCAGCTCGGGCCCGGGGAACCTGAGCCTGTCCCTGGTGGACAAAGACCTGGACTCGTGCAGCAGTGAGGGCAGCCTCGGGTCCCACTTCGAGTTCCCGGATTATTGCACCCCGGAGCTCAGCGAGATGATCGCCGGGAACTGGCTGGAGGCGAACTACTCGGACCTGGTGTTCACGTGTTGATCCGGGATTGTTGTCTCCAGCCGCCTCGTCCGCCCCGCAGCCGGTTCTGGAGGGGAGTTCTGGAGCTCCGGGGTGACGGGGCAGCTGCTGCCCGGGGCCGGGTGGCTGTATTGGGGATCCGGACCGGACTGGACTCACTCTGCTGCGGTTCTTCAGCAGAACATGAATGAACTGACTTCACTTCACTTCAACAGGGTTTTATGGATTCAGTTTTCTGTTGCTCGGGTCAGAACCAGGACCCGACCTATGCATTCCCGTCCAGCCCAGACTGACTCTGATGTATGAGGACGTTCAAGTGTTTTTTCTGGGTCGGAACCTTCAGGACTGTTTTACTGACTCCTCACACGGTTTATTTGATATTTATGGGTTTTCAGCTTCCTCCAGGAAGTGGCCTAAAGGTATGGCGGGAAATATTTTTTGATATTACCAGAACCAGAACCAGAACATACCTCATCTTTTTTTAAAGAGTAAAACTATTTTCAGCCTTATTTTTGTACAGTCAAAGGGAAATGACGTCAGGCACTTCTTCTTCTACCACTTTTCACTCTGACTGATGAATATTAATATTGTTTGTACTGAGCATGTTGAGGGTTCAGATCCCGGCCTGCCTGCCTTGCTTTACTGCCTTGCTGTTGTTTTAAAGCGTGTACAGAACCGGAAGCTTGTTGTATATGTTGTGTAAGATAGTTAAACTTTGAGTGTGACTGAGGAGAAAAGTGGACTTTTGTTTTTTATATCATCAACAGGCACATTTTTGTTTCACTCATTATTTTGTGCAATATAAAGAAAAGAGGAAAATTAAAGGAGCATTCTGAGTTTTTTGTTTGGCAGCGGAGGAGCTGACGTCTGTTTGTGACAACTGAATAAATCAGCTGGAACTGAGTCATCTGTCTGATTATTGATCACTGATGATGGAAGAACCGCACCGTGTTGGTTCTGACAGTGAAAGTTCTCTTCAGTAACGCGGCTTGGTTCTGCCAGACCCGTCAGTCACATCACATGGACCGTGTTGTCATGGAGACGCAGATGTTCAAATTCACACACTTACAGTTTTTTTGTTGTTTTTCATATTTGCTCAAATGTTGATTCAAAGTATCTATTGTCTAACATCAAAGCGACCTTGAAATCAGTCTCCAGGTCCTTGAAGTAGGTTCAAGGCTGATGGCATCTGTAGTGATGGAGGTCCGTGTGGAGAGCGGATCAGAACCAGTGAGAAGCTTTATGACTTTATAACATCAGTTTAAACTTTTCTTTTTGATGTTGCTGTAAGCTTCTTCTTCAGTGGTTCATGTTGTCGGGCAGATGTAAAAGATCATAAACGCTGGTCCAAATGCTGCGGATGAATCCAGTGACAGAACCATTAAATGGACCTTCAGTGAGCTGCTGCAGCTTTAACAACCTAAATATTCAACCGGTCAACAGAAGTCAGGGTGTTTTTGTACAGTCAGACAGAAACCATGAATCTTTTGCTCAAACAAACATTTTTGGGTTAAAAACTGTTCCTGAGCTTTCAGTCACATGGTCACATGATCCTGTTCAGTCGGTGTTGTTCACCTGCAGAGACCTAACGCTGCTCTTAAAGGAACAGTTCACACAAACTGAAGTCCAGTCAGCTGAAGTGGACAATGAGACTTCAGTGACTGTCCATCAGTGTGGAGGGAGACGAAGACTGGATGAACTGGTCCTTTAAAAAGCTCTGCAAGGTAAAACTGTGAGTCTAAAGGTTCAGGTCCAGGATCGTCTCAGTGCTTCCTGTGGTTCTTTGAGTTCTTAACGAGCTCTTTAATTGTTAAAATTGTAGTGAGGTGAAGGAGGAGGTCTGAACATCAGCCCACACTCTGAAGAAGTTCTGTTCATTCATAATTCTGAAAGTCAACAAGCTGAGATCAGAACTAAGAACAGGAGGAGGTCCAGAGAGCAGCACCTACACCTCAATCTGGACCTTCCTCCAAGTGTCAGAACACACAGGAGGAAGTGAAACGTGTGACAGACTGATGAGAAATCTGATAACTGTGGATGTTTGAGTCCGAAACACAGTCAGCAGTGTGACGGACTCGTCTGATCGGCTCAAACATCTGAGCACAAGTAAGCAGATTATCGGCTCTTCAGCAGTTTAACAGATCGAACTAACGAGCTGTTTACGTCTGCAGGCGGATTGAAACAGCAGAGTGGTGTGAACACGAGCAGCTGCAGAACCTGCTGCAGAACCTGCTGCAGAACCTGCTGCAGAACCTGCTGCAGAACCTGCTGCTGCTCCGCTTCACTTCATTCACTCGTCCATCTGTAAACTGTTGACCAACCAGGTCCAACATGCAGTTGCATCGTGGGAAATGAGGGCACCAGGTTTTGGTTGATCTTAGAGAGAGTTAGACTCATTATGAACGGAACAAATGATCCAAATCAACGCTGCAGAACATACATTACCCACAATGCCACTGAGTGGCATCACTGGAGGCAGTTGATCGGGTCACAGCCGGTGGTAACTCATTACATTACTGTAGAGACAGAACAGAACAGAACCACAGACGCACGGTAACGTTTACATTCTGCTGACCCACTCTCATGGTTCTTATAGTTCTTACAGGGTTAGGGACTCATGACAAATGACTGTATCACGAAATGCCATTTAGGTTTACAACCTTTATTACTAGGAACAAATCAAATGAACATCCTTATGACGAGAAATCCAAAAGCAGAATATTAAGATTTGTTTTGGTCTTAATGGTAAACTACACAATGAAATGAATGTGAGTACTAGCCGCACAAAGATTAAAATGCAATGAATGCAAATACGACTACAACTAATAATTATATTTATTATGATTTGATTTAATGATATTTCAATATTTGTATATACTTATCTTTACATGTTGTACTTTTGTATCTTATTTAATGAATTAAATTCAGTTCAGTTCAGTTCAGAAAACTTTATTTATCCCATACGGACAATTCAGTTTACAGCTCCCAGTTCAATTAAGTTAGAAAAGAAAAAACACAACACATACAACAATCATTCATTAGACATACAACTCTGACACTCAACTCTCAGTTTTCAGTAAATCAGTTCATCTCATGGTTCCCAACAGCGATGTCATGTACCAGTGCAAATATGCAAGTAAATAAATAAATACCGACAAGCACAACCCTACTCATTAAAATTGGCATTCATCAACCTTATAACTGAAGGAATAAAAGAATTTGAGTAGCGATTTGTCTTCCTCGGGGGGGCAGAGTAGCGTCACCCTGAGACGTGACATTTTACCTCCATAAAAATAGCCCAAAACTTCTATTGACAGCATAGATTGATAGGCTATTAACCTGAGCCAACATACGACCACCAACTGGTCAATTAACCACTCCTTTTTCAACAGAGGTGAATGTATATGCAGATAAGACATTAAATAATGATGATCAGGGCCGCTGGAAGATGTAATCTGCAGTCCACATCTAGACAGAAGGATCCTCTCTTCTGTCTCATGATTAGCAGCTGGGGTGTTTAAGCCACAAAGTTTGTTTTTTTTATTTCAGCAACATACCACCTTCAAATGAAGCACGAGCCTCCTCTTGTTTACCATCTCTCCACCTGCATCCAGCTGCCTGTCGGAGCATCTGCCCGCCGATTGGTCAGATGCTGTGTGCTGTCAATCATTGCATCAACGCGTGCGGTGTCAGATTACTCGTCTCTTTTTTTCTCTCTCCTGCCTCTGGCTGACTCGGTGCTCTACGCGCGCCTCACTGCAGCGATGCGCATCCTTTGCGCATTTGCAGAGAATGCGTCCCCTTGCGCAAAATGGGGCCCCCCATGGATCGTGGGGCCCTACGCACAGCGCGTGTTCTGCATGTAGGGAGGGGCGGTGCTGTGAAAAAGCTTCTTGACGTTAACAACAGATTTAAACTTCATATTCCAGAAGAGAAACTTTATCAATGAGCTGTTGGACACAACTAGGTTGGACTACAAGAGAAGAACTTTCATTGTTCAGAATCAGCTCGATAAGTTTGAGCTGCTAGAGAACATGTGGATCGCCTCAAAGCTCCAGAACAAGCAAGTGGACCTTGACTTTATTTTCCATCTCATCTGACGGAGAGTCTCAGGTTGATCGTCCGTCACATCCCCGCCAGGCTGCCACAATAAAAGGCCATTCTGAAATGAGCAGTTTTGCTTTATTGGGGGGGTCAGAAAACCAGTCAGTATCTGGTGTGACCAACATTTGTCTCACATCTCCTTCACATAGAGTTGATCAGGTTGTTGATTGTGGCCTGTGGAATGTTGGTCCACTCCTCTTCAATGGCTGTGCCAAGTTGCTGGATATTGGCAGGAACTGGAACACGCTGTCGTATCCAGAGCATCCCAAACATGCTCAGTGGGTGACATGTCCGGTGAGTATGCTGGCCATGCAAGAACTGGGATGTTTTCAGCTTCCAGGAATTGTGTCCAGATCCCTGCAACATGGGGCCGTGCATTATCATGCTGCAACATGAGGTGATGGTCGTGGATGAACGGCACAACAATGGGCCTCAGGATCTCGTCACGGTATCTCTGTGCATTCAAAATGCCATCAATAAAATGTACCTGTGTTTGTTGTCTATAACATACGCCTGCCCACTCGGCTACTCGATCCACAACATTGACATCAGCAAACCGCTCACCCACACGACGCCACACACACTGTCTGCCATCTGCCCTGAACAGTGAAGACTGGGATTCATCCGTGAAGAGAACACCTCTCTTACGTGCCAGACGCCATCGAACGTGAGCATTTGCCCACTCAAGTCTGTTACGACGACGAACTGCAGTCAGGTCAGGACCCCGATGAGGATGACGAGCGGCAGATGAGCTTCCCTGAGACGGTTTCTGACAGTTTGTGCTGAAATTCTTTGGTTATGCAGACCGATTGTTGCAGCAGCTGTCTGGGTGGCTGGTCTCAGACCATCTCGGAGGTGAACATGCTGGATGTGGAGGTTCTGGGCGGGTGTGGTTACACCTGGTCTGTGGTTGTGAGGCCGGTTGGATGTACTGCCAAATTGTCTGAAACGCCTTTGGAGACGGCTTATGGTTGAGAAATGAACATTCAATTCACGGGCAGCAGCTCTGGTGGACATTCCTGCAGTCAGCATGCCAATTACACGCTCCCTCAAAACTTGCAATATCTGTGGCTGTGTTGTGTGATAAAACTGAACATTTCAGAGTGGCCTTTTATTGTGGCCAGTCTGAGGCACACCTGTGCAATATTCATGCTGTCTAATCAGCATCTTGATATGCCACACCGGTGAGGTGGGATGGATTATCTCAGCAGAGAAGTGCTCACTGACAGATTTAGACAGATTTGTGAACAATATTAGAGGAAAAAATGGATCTTAATGTGTATATAGAAAAAGTTTTAGATCTTTGAGTTCAACTCGTGAAAAATGGGAGCAAAAACAAAAGTGTTGTGTTTTATATTTTTGTTCAGTGGATTATTATTATTATTATTATTATCATCATCATCATCATCATCATGAAGCAATACAAAGAAAAGAAGAAACATCCACTCATCCATCCACTCATCCATCCATCCACTCATCCATCCATCCATCCAAACCATCTCCTGCTTCTCACTGAGCTCCATCATGTCTTCAGCTTCAGTCAGCTGGTCTGGAGCGCCACCTGGTGGTGGAGGAGGAATCAATCACAACTGGTCTCAGTTCAGCTTGTAGAGTTTCTGTAAAGACTGATGTGACCTGCAGCTGTAATCTGATTACTCTCTGACAGCAGTATGAGTCCTGAACATGAATAAACCCGGAGGATGATTGATTCCATGCTGGTCTATGCTGGTCCAGCACGATGAAGCTGGTCCACATTAGTGCTGCTGGGCCGAGCATCAGTGATAAGGGTCTCTCATGTCTCTGTAACCCAGGTAAATCAGATCACAAAGGGTTAACTATTCTTAGCCAATCAGAGAGCAGGACCGCAGCAGGCTAAATGACACTAGCCAGACACCTGAGTGACTCTGTGGGGAGAAGAGCTGCTGCTGCTGCCGCCGCCGCCGCCGCTGCCGCTGCCGCCGCTGCTGCTGCACGGTGATCCTCACAAAATAACATTGTCAAATTAGAATGTAAACAGCCTGTACTTCTGTAGAAAGTTTAGATGTGTTGTGAATGGAGCTACGGTGAAGTCTGCAAAGCATTGCTGCATGACTTCTGAATTGGTGAGTCACAGACAAACCATTCAATGTTGCACCATGAGCAGGTGTGTAGCATTGGACCTAATTAGAGTAGCACTGAAGTAAATTGTCGCTGTTATATGAACTAAAAAGAATATTACCATCTTGACAAAGTGTGTTTAATTGATTAATATTTTTTTCCTGACTGATAAAGCTATTGTAAAAAGAAATACTGAAGCAATATAAGTGATGTTTTGTTCTGTTTTATTTCATCAGTATATTGAATCTGTTAAATGAAAAAGGAGTTAAATTAATCCAATTCATATTTTGTTTTATTTAAAATATTGAGATGAAAATACAAATTCAATTTAAAGTAATTATTTAGAAATTAATTTAATTTAAAGGTTATTTGAAATATTGAAATGTATTTATTGTATAATTTACATTAAATGTATATAATTTGCAATAGTTATGTACACTGAATTAATTCTGGCCATGTCAACAACTGCAGGCCAGGTTTTTCACCTGCCCTTTGAAAATGGATGGCGAGCTAACCCAGATGGATCTCGCCAGAGCTCCAGTGTATGAACTGAACTTCATCTTTGTCCAGCCACATTGGTAGGACAAAACTGCACCCAGCCAGCACCCCCAACTACACTCAGTCCCAGTATCATTGACTTGACTTGACTTTATTGATTTTCTTCACCTTTTGACTTGACTTAAGGACTGCTGTAATCCTCCAACTTCCATAAAGACACTTTGCTGCTGGAAGTTAAGATAATGGATTAAGAAACACAGTTATTCCTGTTGTGTGCAGTGCTGATGTGGTAATGATGAGGTGGTTGTTTATAAGGTGATTTGGTTTACAACTGCATTATATTTTGATACACGAATTATGATTTGTTAAGTTTAAATTATTTTGGAATAGGGTGCACCCAGACCCAGATGTGTACAGTCTGATTTGTATATTGTTTTTGGTGTTATATTTTTGGTTACAATACAAGGTATCAATTAAAGCACTTTGTCTGGTCTCTTCATTTAATTTTGCAAACATTTCTGCCTCCTTGTCGAACCTTTTGTTAATTCTGATTCTAGCCACAGTAATTTCAGCCATTATTATTTATTTATCTTTATTTACCTCCATTTAACTTTCTGTATTTGGAGCCATGTGTTACATCTCTCATGTCGCTCTCATGCCTCATGTCCCTCATATGTCCCTCATGTCTCCCTCATGTCTCATGTCTCATGTCTCTCATGTCTCATGTCCCTCATGTCCCTCATGTCCCTCATATGTCCCTCATATGTCCCTCATATGTCCCTCATATGTCCCTCATGTCTCCCTCATGTCCCTCATGTCCCTCATGTCTCTCATGTCCCTCATGTCCCTCATGTCCCTCATATGTCCCTCATATGTCCCTCATATGTCTCTCATGTCCCTCATGTCCCTCATGTCTCCCTCATGTCCCTCATGTCCCTCATGTCTCTCATGTCCCTCATGTCTCTCATGTCCCTCATGTCTCTCATGTCTCTCATATGTCCCTCATATGTCCCTCATGTCTCTCATGTCCCTCATGTCTCTCATGTCCCTCATGTCCCTCATATGTCTCATGTCTCTCATATGTCTCATGTCTCTCATGTCCCTCATATCTCTCATGTCCCTCATATGTCTCTCATGTCTCTCATGTCCCCTCATGTCTCTCATGTCCCTCATGTCTCTCATGTCCCTCATGTCCCCTCATATGTCTCATGTCCCTCATATGTCTCATGTCCCTCATGTCTCATGTCTCTCATGTCCCTCATGTCTCATGTCTCTCATGTCCCTCATGTCTCTCATGTCTCTCATGTCCCTCATGTCTCTCATGTCTCTCATATGTCCCTCATATGTCTCATGTCCCTCATGTCTCTCATGTCTCTCATGTCTCTCATATGTCCCTCATATGTCTCATGTCTCTCATATGTCTCATGTCCCTCATGTCTCTCATGTCTCTCATGTCCCTCATATGTCTCATGTCCCTCATATGTCTCATGTCTCTCATATGTCTCATGTCTCTCATGTCCCTCATATCTCTCATGTCCCTCATATGTCTCTCATGTCTCTCATGTCCCTCATGTCTCTCATGTCCCTCATGTCTCTCATGTCCCTCATGTCCCTCATATGTATTATGTATTATATTTTTGGTTACAATACAAGGTATCAATTAAAGCACTTTGTCTGGTCTCTTCATTTAATTTTGCAAACATTTCTGCCTCCTTGTCGAACCTTTTGTTAATTCTGATTCTAGCCACAGTAATTTCAGCCATTATTATTTATTTATCTTTATTTACCTCCATTTAACTTTCTGTATTTGGAGCCATGTGTTACATCTCTCATGTCGCTCTCATGCCTCATGTCCCTCATATGTCCCTCATGTCTCCCTCATGTCTCATGTCTCATGTCTCTCATGTCTCATGTCCCTCATGTCCCTCATGTCCCTCATGTCCCTCATATGTCCCTCATATGTCCCTCATATGTCCCTCATATGTCCCTCATGTCTCCCTCATGTCCCTCATGTCCCTCATGTCTCTCATGTCCCTCATGTCCCTCATGTCCCTCATGTCCCTCATGTCCCTCATGTCCCTCATATGTCCCTCATATGTCCCTCATATGTCTCTCATGTCCCTCATGTCCCTCATGTCTCCCTCATGTCCCTCATGTCCCTCATGTCTCTCATGTCCCTCATGTCTCTCATGTCCCTCATGTCTCTCATGTCTCTCATATGTCCCTCATATGTCCCTCATGTCTCTCATGTCCCTCATGTCTCTCATGTCCCTCATGTCCCTCATATGTCTCATGTCTCTCATATGTCTCATGTCTCTCATGTCCCTCATATCTCTCATGTCCCTCATATGTCTCTCATGTCTCTCATGTCCCTCATGTCTCTCATGTCCCTCATGTCTCTCATGTCCCTCATGTCCCTCATATGTCTCATGTCCCTCATATGTCTCATGTCCCTCATGTCTCATGTCTCTCATGTCCCTCATGTCTCATGTCTCTCATGTCCCTCATGTCTCTCATGTCTCTCATGTCCCTCATGTCTCTCATGTCTCTCATATGTCCCTCATATGTCTCATGTCCCTCATGTCTCTCATGTCTCTCATGTCTCTCATATGTCCCTCATATGTCTCATGTCTCTCATATGTCTCATGTCCCTCATGTCTCTCATGTCTCTCATGTCTCTCATGTCTCTCATGTCCCTCATATGTCTCATGTCCCTCATATGTCTCATGTCCCTCATGTCTCATGTCTCTCATGTCCCTCATGTGTCTCATGTCTCTCATATGTCTCATGTCCCTCATGTCTCTCATGTCTCTCATGTCTCTCATGTCTCATGTCTCTCATGTCTCTCATGTCTCTCATGTCCCTCATGTCTCTCATGTCTCTCATATGTCCCTCATATGTCTCATGTCCCTCATGTCTCTCATGTCTCTCATATGTCCCTCATATGTCTCATGTCTCTCATATGTCTCATGTCCCTCATGTCTCTCATGTCTCTCATGTCCCTCATATGTCTCATGTCCCTCATATGTCTCATGTCTCTCATATGTCTCATGTCTCTCATGTCCCTCATATCTCTCATGTCCCTCATATGTCTCTCATGTCTCTCATGTCCCTCATGTCTCTCATGTCCCTCATGTCTCTCATGTCCCTCATGTCCCTCATATGTATTATGTATTATATTTTTGGTTACAATACAAGGTATCAATTAAAGCACTTTGTCTGGTCTCTTCATTTAATTTTGCAAACATTTCTGCCTCCTTGTCGAACCTTTTGTTAATTCTGATTCTAGCCACAGTAATTTCAGCCATTATTATTTATTTATCTTTATTTACCTCCATTTAACTTTCTGTATTTGGAGCCATGTGTTACATCTCTCATGTCGCTCTCATGCCTCATGTCCCTCATATGTCCCTCATGTCTCCCTCATGTCTCATGTCTCATGTCTCTCATGTCTCATGTCCCTCATGTCCCTCATGTCCCTCATATGTCCCTCATATGTCCCTCATGTCTCCCTCATGTCTCCCTCATGTCCCTCATGTCCCTCATGTCTCTCATGTCCCTCATGTCCCTCATGTCCCTCATGTCCCTCATGTGTCCCTCATATGTCCCTCATATGTCTCTCATGTCCCTCATGTCCCTCATGTCTCCCTCATGTCCCTCATGTCCCTCATGTCTCTCATGTCCCTCATGTCCCTCATGTCCCTCATGTCTCTCATGTCCCTCATGTCTCTCATGTCCCTCATGTCCCTCATATGTCTCATGTCTCTCATATGTCTCATGTCTCTCATGTCCCTCATGTCTCTCATGTCCCTCATATGTCTCTCATGTCTCTCATGTCCCTCATGTCTCTCATGTCCCTCATGTCTCTCATGTCTCTCATATGTCCCTCATATGTCCCTCATGTCTCTCATGTCCCTCATGTCTCATGTCTCTCATGTCCCTCATATCTCTCATGTCCCTCATATGTCTCATGTCTCTCATGTCCCTCATATCGCTCATGTCCCTCATATGTCTCATGTCTCTCATGTCTCATGTCTCTCATGTCCCTCATGTCCCTCATGTCTCTCATGTCCCTCATATGTCTCTCATGTCCCTCATATGTCTCTCATGTCCCTCATATGTCTCTCATGTCCCTCATATGTCCCTCATATGTCCCTCATATGTCCCTCATGTCTCATATGTCTCTCATGTCTCATGTCTCATGTCTCTCATGTCCCTCATATGTCCCTCATATGTCCCTCATGTCCCTCATGTCTCTCATGTCCCTCATGTCTCTCATGTCTCTCATGTCTCTCATATGTCTCTCATGTCCCTCATGTCTCTCATGTCCCTCATGTCTCTCATGTCTCTCATGTCTCTCATATGTCCCTCATGTCTCCCTCATGTCTCTCATGTCCCTCATGTCCCTCATATGTCTCATGTCTCTCATGTCCCTCATATGTCTCTCATGTCCCTCATGTCTCTCATGTCCCTCATGTGTCCCTCATGTCCCTCATGTCTCTCATGTCCCTCATGTGTCCCTCATGTCTCTCTCATGTCCCTCATGTCTCATGTCTCTCTCATGTCCCTCATGTCTCTCATGTCCCTCATGTCCCTCATATCTCTCATGTCCCTCATATGTCTCTCATGTCCCTCATGTCTCATGTCCCTCATGTCTCCCTCATGTCCCTCATATGTCTCTCTCGTCTCTCTTGTCCCTCATGTCTCTCATGCAGTGTTGACGAGCGGTGTGTCTGCAGGGGGAGCAGCTGTTAAACCCGAATAATTCGCCTCCTCACACTTTGCATCTTATCGTTGTGTGATCAGCATCTGCAGGTCGCAGCGCTGTCCGATCCTCCAACACGAAGCTGGAACATGCAAAACACATCCTGCAGCCGCCGCTGGCCGACATTCAAATCCCTGAAGCCACAGAGGGTTTTACTGTTACATCACATTTTCATAAAGAACAGAAGGACGGCTGCCGCTGCTGTCTTTTTCTTTTGTTGTTTGTCTTGCAAATGTTCTTAGTTCCTGCCGAGTCCAGCTGCTCCAACAGACCCGCTGCACCGGGCCTGGAGCCTGTTAGCTGTATCCTCGGGCCGTTAGCATTTCTGACCCAGTGGATGTCAGAGGTCAGAGGTCGTCGTCCTCCTGCTTCATCATCACTTCATCAACACAGATGTTTTATCAGTCTGTTGTCGCGAGCACCATCTTCTTCGCTGTGGTGTCCTGGGGTGCGGGCATCGAAGCATAAGACGCAAACAGACTAAACAAACTCATAAAGAAGGCAGGGTCTGTTGTTGGCTCTAAACTTGTCACCCTGGAGGAGGTGGTGGAGCACAGGATGCTGGCAAAACTGCTGGTGATCATGGACAATGTCTCTCATCCCCTCCACGAAACCCTGGACAAGCTTAAGAGCAGCTTCAGCAATAGACTTATTCAACGTCGCTGCCTTAAAGAACGGCACAGGAAATCATTCCTACCTGGTGCCATCAGACTCTACAACGCTTCACAGCAACGCTCAGGAAAATAATTTAAGTGACTTATTACTTAAATCTTACCACTGTAATTAAAAATGCACCTTTCTCTCTTTATCTTGCACCTTAAAATCCACTTAGTTCCATTCTGCCCAGTATTTAATATTTAATATTATTAAAGATTTTTCTGGAACTGCTAAGCATTGTATATTGTATATTGTATATAGTGTTTTAAATTGCAACACTATACTCTTATTGTATTTTATATTTTGTATTTCTGATTGTATTGTACCGCTGCTACGAAGACCTAATTTCCCCTCGGGGATAAATAAAGTTATCTATCTATCTATCTATCTATCTTGTCCTGGATGTAAATTGGCTCGTCTCAAGGACTGAATCTTATGAGTGCTGCTGACAGAAGAGGAGACAAGCCCTTCAGCTCTGATGACCCACACTGAGCCGGCCAATCAGATGGCCCCTTCCTCCATCCTCATTCAGAATAGAATAGGTCCTTATTGTCATTGTCACAGGTACAATGAAATTTAAAGCGTCGGTGCGTCAATCATGAGTCTATAAAATATGAAAATAGAATTTAAGTGCTAGTGTTCAAAAGGAATCAATATATAGCAGCATACATAAACACACAGTCATTGCATAAAAACAGTATGAAGTATGACATGTCCCCCCCCCACTCCCCGAAATCCTGTTTTTGCCCCCCCCCCACACTTTTTTGTTGTTGTATTTTTTGGCCTTTTGGCTTTATTGATAGGACAGATGAAGACTTGGACAGGAAACACGATAGTGGGGGGGGAGTGATACGCAGCAAAGGGACTCAGGCCGGGAGTCGAACCCGGGTCCGCTGCAGCGAGGACACAGCCTCTGTACATGCGACGCTGCTCTACCCACTGAGCTAAACGGCGCCCCCCCCACCACTTTTATTCAATCCAGCGGAAAGCAGTAGCTCTCAAGCATCCGATACTCAAACATTAGGTCCACTTGATTAATCCACCCCGGGGTATATCGATGTACTTATTTTACATTAATTTGGATGGCAAACTCCGCCCAGCTGATGCAACACCAGCGTATGCTAGAAAAAGTTCACTGAAACGCCACTCAAAGTCAGAGTTCCTACTTGTAAACTCGGGCCAAATCCATCTACCCCGACTTCACAGAGAATCAGATGTCTGACGTCATGCTCTATGGTCAATGCCGTGCACCTGGAACGCTTGGAAATTCCGACCTCCAACTTTTCAGGAATGCAGTAACGTCGAGTTTTATGATGAAAAATGAAGCGTCACTAACAGCAAAATGTGATGCTTTTCTTTTAAAGGAAGAAAGGAGACGTGAGTTGGCTGATGAAAATGCCTTAATCACTGAGCCAGAATAACGTCCTGTCCAGTTTACTGTTACCTTGATGTGAGCTAGCTGTTAGCCTGACTAACTTGTCACGGTCAGTTTGAAAAAATGGTAGAATTTGTGAATCTACCTACCACTGTGGCCAGTGACCCATTCCATGAAGCGCTCTGCTGTTCTTGAGCTAATCTGAAGGCCACATGAAGTTTGGAGGTCTGTAGCGATTGACTGCAGAAAGACTCTGCTCCTCAGCATCCGCTGACCTGCTCCGTCAGTTTACGTGGCCGACCACTTCATGGCTGAGTTGCTGTTGTTCCCAATCGCTTCCACTCTCTCTCTCTCTGTTAGTTCCTGTCTGTTAGCCTCCATCTGTTAGCTCCCGTCTGTTAGCCTCCATCTGTTAGCCTCCATCTGTTAGCCTCCATCTGTTAGTCTCCATCTGTTAGCTCCTGTCTGTTAGCCTCCATCTGTTAGTCTCCATCTGTTAGCCTCCATCTGTTAGCTCCTGTCTGTTAGCCTCCATCTGTTAGCTCCTGTCTGTTAGCCTCTTTCTGTTAGTTCCTGTCTGTTAGCCTCCATCTGTTAGCTCCTGTCTGTTAGCCTCTTTCTGTTAGTTCCTGTCTGTTAGCCTCCATCTGTTAGCTCCTGTCTGTTAGTCTCTTTCTGTTAGTTCCTGTCTGTTAGCCTCAATCTGTTAGCCTCCATCTGTTGGCTCCTGTCTGTTAGCCTCCATCTGTTAGCCTCCATCTGTTAGCCTCCATTTGTAAGTCTGAACATTTATTCAAATCAGTGTTATTGATCAGATAATGGCTCATTTGCATATTAAAAGATAAACTATAATAAACTGTGCCGCTTCATGTTGTTCATCTCATTAAATCACAAACAGGAAACAGTTGTGTTCACATTATTGTGTCCACCTGCTGTTTTGGTATTTATTATTAATAATGGATTAGTGACTCATTGAAGGAAGTGAAGAGGACAGAGTGAGCAGACTCCCAGCAGCAGACAGGTGAGCCCTCAGGTGAATGTAGGCTGCTGGTTCACGGACCAATCAGCTCCCTTGTGAAGGTGACGGAGTCTGGTGAGAGCCAATGAGCGTCCAGCTCAGAGCTGAGCGGGTCAATAAGAAGCTCAGACAGACTCAGTGCAGCTCAGTGCAGCTGCGTCCTCCCTTACTGTCTGTCCCGGGCCTGTGACGTGTCCCCGGGTCTGTGACGTGTCCCCGGGCCTGTGACGTGTCCCCGGGCCTGTGACGTGTCCCCGGGTCTGTCCCGGTCCTCTCATGAAGCTCAGCGGTCAGCAGCAGACATGAGAGCCGGCAGTCCGCTGCTGTCTGCGGCCAGGAGGAGCAGCAGGAGCAGCAGGAGCAGGAGGAGTCCTCTGCGGGGCTTCAAGAGCCCGGCGGCTTCGGAGGCCGGCCCGCAGGTCCCGGTGCTCCGGCTGCGGGACATTAACATGTATTACCGGCTGCTGAGGCGGCTGGTTCCGGGTCTGCCGCCCGGCCGGGCCGCCAGCCGGGTGGAGATCCTGCAGCACGTCATCGACTACATCCTGCAGCTGCAGACCGAGCTGGACGCACCCGGATCGGCAACGGGAGATCCGCTCTACCAGGACCGGCCACAGAGCGGCCAGAGCTCCGGTACCGACACACACACCTGCCAAGTAAAGTGAACAGGTATCGATCAGCTGATCAGCTCGGTTCATGTTAGATCGTTTTTCTGAATGTTCCTGTTTGAAGATCACTGCGTTGATTAATGATTGTTGATTATTGATTATTAATTACTGGTGATTGTTGTTCTGGTCTTCTGATCCTGCTGTTCTGATGTTCTGATGTTTGAACGTTCAAACTGTTTCAGCAGCAAACTGAGGAGCAGAGGAGAGGGTGAGACACACACACACACACACACACACACACACACACACACACACACACACACACACGATTTTAGCATTAAATTCAATCTACTTTTGTCATTTTATTGATATTTTGTGAATAACGTTTCATATAAAATCTGTAAAATTGTTTAAATAAGAGGTTTTCAGAGTGCAGAGGAAGTTGTCCCTTCACATTAAAAGCAGTCAGTCTTCAGGTGTGAACTCTTTTCTCCTGCAGGTGTTTCTAATCAGACGTCTGACTTCTTCATCAGCTCGTCTTCTTCTTCTCTTCTCACTTTGAGTCTGAGATCATTTCAACCAGCGAGCAGCAGAGAAACACCAGCGTCCTTTAACATTTCTGTCTATTTATCTGAGGCTGCCGGCGGCTCGTCAGCGTGTTCAGAGTCTGTACTCGTCTGATGAGACGGACTGATGATCTTCAGTTCTGGTGTTGTGTTTACATTAATTAAAGATCCATCAGCTGTTAAATCTGGCAGCTAAATTAAAGGGTCAGTGTGTAATATATCAGGTATTTAGCGCCATCTAGCTGTGAGGTTCTACATTGCAACACTCCTTTGCTCACCCCTCCCGTTCTGAAGACGTTGGAGACGTTCCGCTGGAAGCTACGGTGGCCCTGACGGACAAGAAACTCATTTTCAAAATATGGACTCTTTCCCAACAGCATGGAGTATTTCTACTGATTCAAGTAATGAGGTAACCCTTCTCCTGTGGCGTGGCATAAGTGTGGTCATCCATTTATAAAACAAAAATCGCAGGCTTTCAAATTTTCCGGGGGCAGTGACGAGCGCTTTCGCTGAGCTCCCTCTCAGTTCCGCAGTCAAGCTGGCTCTGAGCTAAAACGCGCGTTTAGCCTCACTACTAGGGTCGTTCCAACAAGGGTACCTCACGATTCGATATGATTTCGATTATGGGAGCTTCGATTCTTCGATTATAACGATTGTCGTTTTGATTCGATTATTGGTGCCACGATTCCTCGATTATTGCAATTTTTTAATGCTTTTTTTCCATACAAGATTGATTTTGTCTTCATCTGTGGCTACATTTGTGAATAAATAGCCTATAAATGAACTCAGTTCCTCTAAAACTACACTCATTAAGTAAATAACAAGGTTTTTTGAACATTTGACTTGTATTTTTCAAAGAAAATATTTTATTTTATGACTATGTAAATATTTGCACTTTGACCTACTTAACTTTGACCAGGGAAGCTCCACTTGCAGGAGAGCCCCCTCTATTGGCGGGAAAACACTGAAAACAGCAAATCGCGTAGGTTTGTCAGTCGTCTTGTTTACTCTCTCATAAAATCCAAAGTGCTTCCACACGGTTGCAGTGAACCCCGGTGGTGAGAGAATCAGCCGCTCTTTGGTTTGCTGCTAAGCTGTTGCCATTTTGCGAAGAAGAAACTAACGTTACTGCTCCGTTTGTTGTGTCCCACTCACTAAAAAGTCCGGGTGGCGCGCGCACTAAGGTTCCGGTTACGTGTTTTTTGTTCCAGTCTTGCAGCAAAGCATCAACGTTAATTAATCGATGCCAAATCGTCACGTGATGCATCACGATGCATCGCCACATCAATGAATTGCACCCACCTCTACTTACTACGTAGTTCACGTGTCCCTCTCAACAGTCCATAGTTTTTTTTTTAAAACCGGAAAGACATGGCGGCCTCCGTAGAGCTTGCCCGTACTATGTATATTCAGATAGGTAATTCTTCGCTCAGGAGGATAAGTCAGATTGTTGGCAGAGGTAATTGTTCACCAACGAGGACTTATTTATGAACCAAGACGCTGATTTGAGTGAATAAATTACTTAAATCGTTACACACACTGTCCCTTTAAGAGTTTTTCAAACCAAATCTGGTTCATATGAACTCTGAATGAATCCGTTTAAACTTCCTGAATGTTGAGCTGCACTTCTTGCTTGATTTGAACGCTACAGGAAGAGGAAATATTCTCTTCAAAGTAAAAGTCAAAAGAAATGCTGCCGCTTGTAGTCAATAATGTTTTACAGTTTTTCTCAGTTGTTCACTCACAGATTCTGGTACTTGAGACACAATGACCACAACATGTAACTCATGCACCCTGAACCAATTCTGCTAAATTACAAGCATGTTTCCTGCTTTACACTAACCCTAACCCTGCAGCTCTAAAACACTTTTTTCAAAACACTACACACAATTCTCTGCATTTGGCACAATTTTCATGAAAACAATCTCTGTATACTCAAAGAACACACTGTCATTCTAAAGTTAATTGCCCTACAATGCACACTGACTCATCACATGGGCAAAAACCTGTCACAGTTTGACAATTAGCAATCACAGCTTTAGCATAAAAGGCAACAGGTGAGCTCTTCTGTTTTGAAGCAATAGAAAACAGTGCTGGTGAGGTGGATGAGGTGCTGTGGCCCGACCCAGACAGAACACAGGGTGCAGCATAGTTTTTGTTTTTTTGTTTTACTGTATACACTAAATTCTTCTGTTGATTTGTATGTAGACACTGTATGTGTAACTTTGTGTTGGTTGGGATGGACACTGTGTACATTGTTTTTGTGGGAAAAATAAAATATATTTGTTATCGTAGTAGTTACTGTATTTGTGTGTTCTGAGTATAAAAAAAGGCCTAATGACAGTCATTATGATGAATGGAGAAGACGTGTTTTCCATTCATCACAGTGTTTTACATTGAGCACGTCAGTGTTCAACTGTTTTTTATAAATGTCTTTTCATATGATGGTTTGTGTCATTTGAAAACAAAATACCATTTTGAGAAGAAATAACATTGTTTGAATGTAAAGTTTCATTTTGCAGGAGAATTGAGGGGTTGTGTGTGTGTGTGTGTGTGTGTGTGTGTGTGTGTGTGTGTAGAGTTCTGAGAGTGTGAGGCATGCTTTCATAACGTGCGTAAACAATCGAGAAAAACTGTAATAGGTTGTTTCAGGAAACAATAACATATTTTGACTTTTACTTTGAAAAGAACAGGCAGTGGAAGCTTCCTGCTTTGTGTGTGTGTTGTGCTTCTGTTTGTTTTATTTTGAAAACCCTACAGGAAGTTTCATTTTTTGACTAATTTTCTAAATTGTCCTTTGACAGGAAGTGGACTCTTATTCTGATAAAATAAAGCAGCAGTTCCTATGTCTAATAAAATGATTTTGTTGTTCATCCAGAACACTGAAATACTGTAAACAATAATAATAACTCTGATACAAACTATAAGTGACTGATTTCAATATCTTCAGTTTAACAGCTCAAGGTCCACTTACTGTTGGTTCTGGGGCTTTGGAACACATGGTCAGCTGATTGATTGAAGGTTATCACGAAAACATCGTTTGAAGTGACTCTGGGGACTTTTTTAATCTTTTCATCCACGTCGGTGACAAAAAGTACCAAAAGCTCAAGAACAGGTGTTAAAGTGGACCTTCAGTGGTTCTGGAGCTGCAGGCTCGTCATTAATGGAGCAGTTCACCCAAACTTTCATTGTCCACGGCCACATGTTTACAAAGCCGGGGCGGATCTTATTTATCAGATCATCAGAACCTTTGATCAATAAATCCTGCTGAGTCTCAGATGTGGCCTCCCGCTGCAGAAAGCAGCTCATCTGTGGAACTGATTTATTGATCTGAAGAACTCAAAACAGACTTTATTCAAATAAACTAATAAAAGTGATCAGATTAAAAAGTCAGACAGCTTCAACGTTCAACATCCAGATTTTATTTCTTAGTTTCACATTTAAAGGAGTTAAAGAGACGAGAGCACTGAGACGACAGACCACACAGCACATCAATAACACATCAATAACACATCAATGACTCATCAATAAACATCAATAACTCATCATAACAGATCAGTGAGCTTGTTACAATATTTAGCCGGTCATTCATCAAACTTCAGAATAAAAGCCTCCAGCTGTCAGAGTCAGCTCTGACCTCTGATTGGCTCGTTTGACTCAGTTTCAATTAACAACAATAAACACAAACACTGTAAAGTGGCAGCAGTTAATATACTGATCAATACTGATCAATACTGATCACTGACTCGTCAACATTAACTTCTGTTAGTTTGAGCTCCAGGAATCAACCAATCAGAGGTGAGCAGGTAATAAGACTTGTGTGACGTCACCAGTCCCATCACAGCTGAGCCAATGAAAAAGGTTTTAACATGTGTCATCAGACGAAAACGTAGCAGCTGTTCTGCAGTTAAACATTTGTTAGAGTTCAGCAGAACTTCACCTCCAGAACCACTGAGTCCAGAGAGAGTCCAGATGTGCGGTGAGGCTCAGCAGCAGCTTCAGTGCTGCAGCGCCGCCGGCTGCTTACACTTCATTTAAAATCTCATAAATATGTTTGTTCTGTAACATTTCATCTTTAGATTCACGTCATGTTTAAATATCTTGTTTTACATTTAGTTTCACAGCTCAGACGGACCAATAGGTCAGAACATCACCAGAATCTTCCACTTTATTTAATGTTTATTCACAGCTCAGAACACCGGAGGAGGAAACACGTGACGTGATGATGCTTCGTTAATCTTTGTTGAATTAAATCCTACACATTCAGCTGCATCCTGTACAGTGATGACCTTTTTAAATGTGACATCACCGGGAGGCGCCGCGGCCACGGTTTGTTTGTGAACAATGTTCTGGACTTCTCTGAAAACTAGTTTACGTCAGATATTATAATGATATCTAAATACTTAGTTGTATGTTGTGAATTTGTGCAAAGAACAAATACGTGTTTAGAGTTTAACGCAGTTTAAAGTTACATCAGCATCTAATGAATCTAATGATGATGATGATTCCTGTGCGTCGGGTCACATCACAACAACAACATGCAGTTTTTCTACAGAACTACAAACATGCACCAACAACTGAACTACTGATGACATCACAGCACAGACAACACGGCGAGCGACCAGCAGTCGCTCCTCTCCTCCAACAACACGCCACACTAATGACAGCGACGCTCTGCTGTTACTGTTTTAATATCTGACAAGCCAGGAGATCAATTTAAATGACTTGTGATTGGCTGAGGAGGCTGAAGGCGGCTGCTGGTTCGACTCTCAGTGCTTCTTGATCTTGGCGGGTCGCCGTGAGGTCACAGGATGCTCTCCCGCTCCTCGCCAAAGGTGACCGTGTCCGAGGACACGGTGCAGATCTCCGGCGGTCTCCGGGCTTCAGGCCCTCTTCAGGTGAACCACTCGGACATTCTCGTTGTTGGGCCCGGCCTGGTGGAGGTGGTGGTGGAGCTGGAGGTGAGGTGCTGGTGGTGCCGGAGCTCGGGGACAGGATGACGTCACTGGAGGAGGAGGAGGAGGTGGGGTTGGAGGAGGAGGTGGAGCCCTCTGCAGGCTGGCGGGGGCGGTTGCCCTGCTGGGTGTTGGTGTTGTTGTTGAGCGTCACGTTGCTGGGCGTGCGGTTCAGGTTTGTAGCTCTTGGACGAGGGCCAGCTCTCCTCAGGGCTGCTGGCCAGCAGGCTGCACTGGTCCTCGGAGCAGATGGACATGCGGGCGACGGCGGGATCCTGGAGGCCGCTGAGGCTGCTGGGAAGGCCTCTCTTTCTCGCCAGGCTCTCCTCATCCAGCTCAAATCAGGTTGGCCCTCTCCAGCTGTGACAGGTCCGCCTCCTCGTCCTGCAGCGAATGGTTGGGCGAGCTCTCGTTGGACCGCACGCCCGAATCCGACGAGTCTTTCTTGTCTAACATGGCGTCCGACAGGTAGTCCTTCCCCTTGAGAGCCAGTGAGCCCCCGGGAAGTTTGGGGTCGACCACCTTTTGCCGTTTTCAGCAGGAGCGTTATCCGACTCCTCAGACTCCTCATCGTCACTGGTCAGCTTCTGGTAGCGCAGCCGCCGCCGGCCTTCAGCTTCAAGTCGGCGGCACCCTGGAACAGCCCGCCTCTTTCAGCCGAGGTCTTGCGAGTCAGCAGGGACTTGGAGGAGCCGTGGTCGCCCTTCTCATCCTCCTCTGTGATCGGGTCCAGACCGTCTCCGTTGGAGGCGAAGTCGGTGTTGTCTGTGGCAGTTTCCCGCTGCTTCTCTTGTTGAAGGATTTACGCCCATCCTGCTCGCCGCCATCTTTGCCCTTGTCCTCTGACGACGACGATGTCATGAACTGTGATGGCTGTGGTTGGACCGGCCTCTCTGCGCCGCTGCCACCCATCTCGAGCTGAGACATCTGGGCGATGTATTACTCCTGGTAGGCGTTGCGGTACTCGGCCTGCTGCTTGTCCGTCAGCTTGCCGATGTCATTGGACGACTCCTGCGAGTTCAGGCTGGTCATGCTGGCGGTCGGGCGGTGAGCGCCACCCTGAGGACAGACGCAGAACAACAAAACTTTCAACAAAAAACTTTGTTTCAGAACGTCTTCCAACTTCCTGTTGACAGAAGCTTCAGCAGTCTGAGACGCTTTTCACAAGAGACATTCAGGT
This sequence comes from Sparus aurata, assembly GCF_900880675.1. Classification (NCBI taxonomy): domain Eukaryota; kingdom Metazoa; phylum Chordata; class Actinopteri; order Spariformes; family Sparidae; genus Sparus; species Sparus aurata. The sequence continues at coordinate 31,203,895 of NC_044208.1, read as the reverse complement.
GTTCAGATCAGCTGTATCACATAATCTTACATAAGTAAATTATTTTGTTTCCTAATCAATAAACCCGTTAGCACATCTCACTGCAGCCTGTGTGAAAAGTCAAAGGTCATGTGCGGTTTACCATCACTGCATGTTTCCGTGTCGGGCCGGATCTTCCAGCCCGATGGTGCTCAGCTCCTCGAAGCTCAGGTTGAAGCTGTACATTGGAGGAACCGTCTGCATTGGTGGCGCCGGCATGGGGCGGAGCCACAGCTCGCCTACCTGCCTCGGTGGGGACCTCCTACAACGCTGCCTTGCTCACTGGCAACTTCCTCCTGCAGCACCTGACTCTCGATGTGACGCATGTCCAGAAACCTGCAAGCCGGGCGAGAAGAAA
>NC_044208.1:31148913-31203419 GCF_900880675.1 Sparus aurata | reverse complement strand
ATGTCTCATGTCCCTCATGTCTCTCATGTCTCTCATGTCTCATGTCTCTCATGTCCCTCATGTCTCTCATGTCTCTCATATGTCCCTCATATGTCTCATGTCCCTCATATGTCTCATGTCTCTCATATGTCTCATGTCCCTCATGTCCCTCATGTCCCTCATGTCCCTCATATGTCCCTCATATGTCCCTCATATGTCTCTCATGTCCCTCATGTCCCTCATGTCTCCCTCATGTCCCTCATGTCCCTCATGTCTCTCATGTCCCTCATGTCTCTCATGTCTCATATGTCCCTCATATGTCCCTCATGTCTCTCATGTCCCTCATGTCTCTCATGTCCCTCATGTCCCTCATATGTCTCATGTCTCTCATATGTCTCATGTCTCTCATGTCCCTCATATCTCTCATGTCCCTCATATGTCTCTCATGTCTCTCATGTCCCTCATGTCTCTCATGTCCCTCATGTCTCTCATGTCCCTCATGTCCCTCATATGTCTCATGTCCCTCATATGTCTCATGTCCCTCATGTCTCATGTCTCTCATGTCCCTCATGTCTCTCATGTCTCTCATGTCCCTCATGTCTCTCATGTCTCTCATGTCCCTCATGTCTCTCATGTCTCTCATATGTCCCTCATATGTCTCATGTCCCTCATGTCTCTCATGTCTCTCATATGTCCCTCATATGTCTCATGTCTCTCATATGTCTCATGTCCCTCATGTCTCTCATGTCTCTCATGTCCCTCATATGTCTCATGTCCCTCATATGTCTCATGTCCCATATGTCTCATGTCCCTCATATGTCTCATGTCCCTCATATGTCTCATGTCCCTCATGTCTCATGTCTCTCATGTCCCTCATGTCTCTCATGTCTCTCATATGTCCCTCATATGTCTCATGTCCCTCATGTCTCTCATGTCTCTCATATGTCCCTCATATGTCCCTCATATGTCTCATGTCCCTCATGTCTCTCATGTCTCTCATATGTCCCTCATATGTCTCATGTCTCTCATATGTCTCATGTCCCTCATGTCTCTCATGTCTCTCATGTCTCTCATGTCTCATGTCTCTCATGTCCCTCATGTCTCTCATGTCTCTCATATGTTCCTCATATGTCTCATGTCTCTCATATGTCTCATGTCCCTCATGTCTCTCATGTCTCTCATGTCCCTCATATGTCTCATGTCCCTCATGCCTCATGTCCCTCATGTCCCTCATATGTCTCATGTCCCTCATGTCCCTCATATGTCTCATGTCCCTCATGTCTCTCATGTCTCTCATGTCTCTCATGTCTCATGTCTCTCATGTCCCTCATGTCTCTCATGTCTCTCATATGTTCCTCATATGTCTCATGTCTCTCATATGTCTCATGTCCCTCATGTCTCTCATGTCTCTCATGTCCCTCATATGTCTCATGTCCCTCATGTCTCATGTCCCTCATGTCCCTCATATGTCTCATGTCCCTCATGTCCCTCATATGTCTCATGTCCCTCATGTCTCATGTCCCTCATGTCCCTCATGTCTCTCATGTCTCTCATGTCTCATGTCTCTCATGTCCCTCATGTCTCTCATGTCCCTCATGTCCCTCATATGTCTCATGTCCCTCATTTCTCATGTCTCTCATGTCCCTCATGTCTCTCATGTCCCTCATATGTCTCATGTCTCTCATGTCCCTCATATCGCTCATGTCCCTCATATGTCTCATGTCTCTCATGTCCCTCATGTCCCTCATGTCTCTCATGTCCCTCATATGTCTCTCATGTCCCTCATATGTCCCTCATATGTCCCTCATGTCTCATGTCTCATATGTCTCTCATGTCTCATGTCTCTCATGTCTCTAATGTCCCTCATATGTCCCTCATATGTCTCTCATGTCCCTCATGTCCCTCATGTCTCTCATGTCTCTCATGTCTCTCATGTCCCTCATGTCTCTCATGTCCCTCATGTCTCATGTCTCTCATGTCCCTCATGTCTCTCATGTCTCTCATATGTCCCTCATATGTCTCATGTCCCTCATGTCTCTCATGTCTCTCATATGTCCCTCATATGTCCCTCATATGTCTCATGTCCCTCATGTCTCTCATGTCTCTCATATGTCCCTCATATGTCTCATGTCTCTCATATGTCTCATGTCCCTCATGTCTCTCATGTCTCTCATGTCTCTCATGTCTCATGTCTCTCATGTCCCTCATGTCTCTCATGTCTCTCATATGTTCCTCATATGTCTCATGTCTCTCATATGTCTCATGTCCCTCATGTCTCTCATGTCTCTCATGTCCCTCATATGTCTCATGTCCCTCATATGTCTCATGTCCCTCATATGTCTCATGTCCCTCATGTCTCATGTCCCTCATGTCCCTCATATGTCTCATGTCCCTCATGTCCCTCATATGTCTCATGTCCCTCATGTCCCTCATGTCATGTCTCTCATGTCTCATGTCTCTCATGTCCCTCATGTCCCTCATATGTCTCATGTCCCTCATGTCTCATGTCTCTCATGTCCCTCATATCTCTCATGTCCCTCATATGTCTCATGTCTCTCATGTCCCTCATATCGCTCATGTCCCTCATATGTCTCATGTCTCTCATGTCCCTCATGTCCCTCATGTCTCTCATGTCCCTCATATGTCTCTCATGTCCCTCATATGTCCCTCATATGTCCCTCATGTCTCATGTCTCATATGTCTCTCATGTCTCATGTCTCTCATGTCTCTAATGTCCCTCATATGTCCCTCATATGTCTCTCATGTCCCTCATGTCTCTCATGTCTCTCATGTCTCTCATGTCCCTCATGTCTCTCATGTCCCTCATGTCTCTCATGTCTCTCATGTCTCTCATATGTCCCTCATGTCTCCCTCATGTCTCTCATGTCCCTCATGTCCCTCATATGTCTCATGTCTCTCATGTCCCTCATATGTCTCTCATGTCCCTCATGTCTCTCATGTCCCTCATGTGTCCCTCACGTCTCTCTCATGTCCCTCATGTCTCTCTCATGTCTCTCTCATGTCTCTCATGTCCCTCATGTCCCTCATGTCTCTCATGTCCCTCATATGTCTCTCATGTCTCTCATGTCTCATGTCTCTCATGTCTCTCATGTCCCTCGTATGTCTCATGTCCCTCATGTCCCTCATATGTCTCATGTCCCTCATGTCTCATGTCCCTCATGTCCCTCATGTCTCTCATGTCTCTCATGTCTCATGTCTCTCATGTCCCTCATGTCCCTCATATGTCTCATGTCCCTCATGTCCCTCATATGTCTCATGTCCCTCATGTCTCATGTCTCTCATGTCCCTCATATCTCTCATGTCCCTCATATGTCTCATGTCTCTCATGTCCCTCATATCGCTCATGTCCCTCATATGTCTCATGTCTCTCATGTCTCATGTCTCTCATGTCCCTCATGTCCCTCATGTCTCTCATGTCCCTCATATGTCTCTCATGTCCCTCATATGTCTCTCATGTCCCTCATATGTCCCTCATATGTCCCTCATATGTCCCTCATATGTCCCTCATATGTCCCTCATATGTCCCTCATATGTCCCTCATGTCTCATATGTCTCTCATGTCTCATGTCTCATGTCTCTCATGTCCCTCATATGTCCCTCATATGTCCCTCATGTCCCTCATGTCTCTCATGTCCCTCATGTCTCTCATGTCTCTCATGTCTCTCATATGTCTCTCATGTCCCTCATGTCTCTCATGTCCCTCATGTCTCTCATGTCTCTCATGTCTCTCATATGTCCCTCATGTCTCCCTCATGTCTCTCATGTCCCTCATATGTCTCTCATGTCCCTCATGTCTCTCATGTCCCTCATGTGTCCCTCATGTCCCTCATGTCTCTCATGTCCCTCATGTGTCCCTCATGTCCCTCATGTCCCTCATGTCTCTCATGTCTCTCTCATGTCCCTCATGTCTCTCATGTCCCTCATGTCCCTCATATCTCTCATGTCCCTCATATGTCTCTCATGTCCCTCATGTCTCATGTCCCTCATGTCTCCCTCATGTCCCTCATGTCTCCCTCATGTCCCTCATATGTCTCTCTCGTCTCTCTTGTCCCTCATGTCTCTCATGCAGTGTTGACGAGCGGTGTGTCTGCAGGGGGAGCAGCTGTTAAACCCGAATAATTCGCCTCCTCACACTTTGCATCTTATCGTTGTGTGATCAGCATCTGCAGGTCGCAGCGCTGTCCGATCCTCCAACACGAAGCTGGAACATGCAAAACACATCCTGCAGCCGCCGCTGGCCGACATTCAAATCCCTGAAGCCACAGAGGGTTTTACTGTTACATCACATTTTCATAAAGAACAGAAGGACGGCTGCCGCTGCTGTCTTTTTCTTTTGTTGTTTGTCTTGCAAATGTTCTTAGTTCCTGCCGAGTCCAGCTGCTCCAACAGACCCGCTGCACCGGGCCTGGAGCCTGTTAGCTGTATCCTCGGGCCGTTAGCATTTCTGACCCAGTGGATGTCAGAGGTCAGAGGTCGTCGTCCTCCTGCTTCATCATCACTTCATCAACACAGATGTTTTATCAGTCTGTTGTCGCGAGCACCATCTTCTTCGCTGTGGTGTCCTGGGGTGCGGGCATCGAAGCTAAAGACGCAAACAGACTAAACAAACTCATAAAGAAGGCAGGGTCTGTTGTTGGCTCTAAACTTGTCACCCTGGAGGAGGTGGTGGAGCACAGGATGCTGGCAAAACTGCTGGTGATCATGGACAATGTCTCACAGCAACGCTCAGGAAAATAATTTAAGTGACTTATTACTTAAATCTTACCACTGTAATTAAAAATGCACCTTTCTCTCTTTATCTTGCACCTTAAAATCCACTTAGTTCCATTCTGCCCAGTATTTAATATTTAATATTATTAAAGATTTTTCTGGAACTGCTAAGCATTGTATATTGTATATTGTATATAGTGTTTTAAATTGCGATACTATACTCTTATTGTATTTTATATTTTGTATTTCTGATTGTATTGTACCGCTGCTACGAAGACCTAATTTCCCCTCGGGGATAAATAAAGTTATCTATCTATCTATCTATCTATCTTGTCCTGGATGTAAATTGGCTCGTCTCAAGGACTGAATCTTATGAGTGCTGCTGACAGAAGAGGAGACAAGCCCTTCAGCTCTGATGACCCACACTGAGCCGGCCAATCAGATGGCCCCTTCCTCCATCCTCATTCAGAATAGAATAGGTCCTTATTGTCATTGTCACAGGTACAATGAAATTTAAAGCGTCGGTGCGTCAATCATGAGTCTATAAAATATGAAAATAGAATTTAAGTGCTAGTGTTCAAAAGGAATCAATATATAGCAGCATACATAAACACACAGTCATTGCATAAAAACAGTATGAAGTATGACATGTCCCCCCCCACTCCCCGAAATCCTGTTTTTGCCCCCCCCCCCCCCACACTTTTTTGTTGTTGTATTTTTTGGCCTTTTGGCTTTATTGATAGGACAGATGAAGACTTGGACAGGAAACACGATAGTGGGGGGGGAGTGATACGCAGCAAAGGGACTCAGGCCAGGAGTCGAACCCGGGTCCGCTGCAGCGAGGACACAGCCTCTGTACATGCGACGCTGCTCTACCCACTGAGCTAAACGGCGCCCCCCCCACCACTTTTATTCAATCCAGCGGAAAGCAGTAGCTCTCAAGCATCCGATACTCAAACATTAGGTCCACTTGATTAATCCACCCCGGGGTATATCGATGTACTTATTTTACATTAATTTGGATGGCAAACTCCGCCCAGCTGATGCAACACCAGCGTATGCTAGAAAAAGTTCACTGAAACGCCACTCAAAGTCAGAGTTCCTACTTGTAAACTCGGGCCAAATCCATCTACCCCGACTTCACAGAGAATCAGATGTCTGACGTCATGCTCTATGGTCAATGCCGTGCACCTGGAACGCTTGGAAATTCCGACCTCCAACTTTTCAGGAATGCAGTAACGTCGAGTTTTATGATGAAAAATGAAGCGTCACTAACAGCAAAATGTGATGCTTTTCTTTTAAAGGAAGAAAGGAGACGTGAGTTGGCTGATGAAAATGCCTTAATCACTGAGCCAGAATAACGTCCTGTCCAGTTTACTGTTACCTTGATGTGAGCTAGCTGTTAGCCTGACTAACTTGTCACGGTCAGTTTGAAAAGATGGTAGAATTTGTGAATCTACCTACCACTGTGGCCAGTGACCCATTCCATGAAGCGCTCTGCTGTTCTTGAGCTAATCTGAAGGCCACATGAAGTTTGGAGGTCTGTAGCGATTGACTGCAGAAAGACTCTGCTCCTCAGCATCCGCTGACCTGCTCCGTCAGTTTACGTGGCCGACCACTTCATGGCTGAGTTGCTGTTGTTCCCAATCGCTTCCACTCTCTCTCTCTGTTAGTTCCTGTCTGTTAGCCTCCATCTGTTAGCTCCCGTCTGTTAGCCTCCATCTGTTAGCCTCCATCTGTTAGCCTCCATCTGTTAGTCTCCATCTGTTAGCTCCTGTCTGTTAGCCTCCATCTGTTAGTCTCCATCTGTTAGCCTCCATCTGTTAGCTCCTGTCTGTTAGCCTCCATCTGTTAGCTCCTGTCTGTTAGCCTCTTTCTGTTAGTTCCTGTCTGTTAGCCTCCATCTGTTAGCTCCTGTCTGTTAGCCTCTTTCTGTTAGTTCCTGTCTGTTAGCCTCCATCTGTTAGCTCCTGTCTGTTAGTCTCTTTCTGTTAGTTCCTGTCTGTTAGCCTCAATCTGTTAGCCTCCATCTGTTGGCTCCTGTCTGTTAGCCTCCATCTGTTAGCCTCCATTTGTAAGTCTGAACATTTATTCAAATCAGTGTTATTGATCAGATAATGGCTCATTTGCATATTAAAAGATAAACTATAATAAACTGTGCCGCTTCATGTTGTTCATCTCATTAAATCACAAACAGGAAACAGTTGTGTTCACATTATTGTGTCCACCTGCTGTTTTGGTATTTATTATTAATAATGGATTAGTGACTCATTGAAGGAAGTGAAGAGGACAGAGTGAGCAGACTCCCAGCAGCAGACAGGTGAGCCCTCAGGTGAATGTAGGCTGCTGGTTCACGGACCAATCAGCTCCCTTGTGAAGGTGACGGAGTCTGGTGAGAGCCAATGAGCGTCCAGCTCAGAGCTGAGCGGGTCAATAAGAAGCTCAGACAGACTCAGTGCAGCTCAGTGCAGCTGCGTCCTCCCTCACTGTCTGTCCCCGGGCCTGTGACGTCTCCCCGGGTCTGTGACGTGTCCCCGGGCCTGTGACGTGTCCCCGGGCCTGTGACGTGTCCCCGGGTCTGTCCCGGTCCTCTCATGAAGCTCAGCGGTCAGCAGCAGACATGAGAGCCGGCAGTCCGCTGCTGTCTGCGGCCAGGAGGAGCAGCAGGAGCAGCAGGAGCAGGAGGAGTCCTCTGCGGGGCTTCAAGAGCCCGGCGGCTTCGGAGGCCGGCCCGCAGGTCCCGGTGCTCCGGCTGCGGGACATTAACATGTATTACCGGCTGCTGAGGCGGCTGGTTCCGGGTCTGCCGCCCGGCCGGGCCGCCAGCCGGGTGGAGATCCTGCAGCACGTCATCGACTACATCCTGCAGCTGCAGACCGAGCTGGACGCACCCGGATCGGCAACGGGAGATCCGCTCTACCAGGACCGGCCACAGAGCGGCCAGAGCTCCGGTACCGACACACACACCTGCCAAGTAAAGTGAACAGGTATCGATCAGCTGATCAGCTCGGTTCATGTTAGATCGTTTTCTGAATGTTCCTGTTGAAGATCACTGCGTTGATTAATGATTGTTGATTATTGATTATTAATTACTGGTGATTGTTGTTCTGGTCTTCTGATCCTGCTGTTCTGATGTTCTGATGTTTGAACGTTCAAACTGTTTCAGCAGCAAACTGAGGAGCAGAGGAGAGGGTGAGCACACACACACACACACACACACACACACACACACACACACACACGATTTTAGCATTAAATTCAATCTACTTTTGTCATTTTATTGATATTTTGTGAATAACGTTTCATATAAAATCTGTAAAATTGTTTAAATAAGAGGTTTTCAGAGTGCAGAGGAAGTTGTCCCTTCACATTAAAAGCAGTCAGTCTTCAGGTGTGAACTCTTTTCTCCTGCAGGTGTTTCTAATCAGACGTCTGACTTCTTCATCAGCTCGTCTTCTTCTTCTCTTCTCACTTTGAGTCTGAGATCATTTCAACCAGCGGAGCAGAGAAACACCAGCGTCCTTTAACATTTCTGTCTATTTTATCTGAGGCTGCCGGCGGCTCGTCAGCGTGTTCAGAGTCTGTACTCGTCTGATGAGACGGACTGATGATCTTCAGTTCTGGTGTTGTGTTTACATTAATTAAAGATCCATCAGCTGTTAAATCTGGCAGCTAAATTAAAGGGTCAGTGTGTAATATATCAGGTATTTAGCGCCATCTAGCTGTGAGGTTCTACATTGCAACACTCCTTTGCTCACCCCTCCCGTTCTGAAGACGTTGGAGACGTTCCGGAAGCTACGGTGGCCCTGACGGACAAGAAACTCATTTTCAAAATATGGACTCTTTCCCAACAGCATGGAGTATTTCTACTGATTCAAGTAATGAGGTAACCCTTCTCCTGTGGCGTGGCATAAGTGTGGTCATCCATTTATAAAACAAAAATCGCAGGCTTTCAAATTTTCCGGGGCAGTGACGAGCGCTTTCGCTGAGCTCCCTCTCAGTTCCGCAGTCAAGCTGGCTCTGAGCTAAAACGCGTTTAGCCTCACTACTAGGGTCGTTCCAACAAGGGTACCTCACGATTCGATATGATTTCGATTATGGGAGCTTCGATTCTTCGATTATAACGATTGTCGTTTTGATTCGATTATTGGTGCCACGATTCCTCGATTATTGCAATTTTTAATGCTTTTTTTCCATACAAGATTGATTTTGTCTTCATCTGTGGCTACATTTGTGAATAAATAGCCTATAAATGAACTCAGTTCCTCTAAAACTACACTCATTAAGTAAATAACAAGGTTTTTTGAACATTTGACTTGTATTTTTCAAAGAAAATATTTTATTTTATGACTATGTAAATATTTGCACTTTGACCTACTTAACTTTGACCAGGGAAAGCTCCACTTGCAGGAGAGCCCCCTCTATTGGCGGAAAACACTGAAAACAGCAAATCGCGTAGGTCTTGTCAGTCGTCTTGTTTACTCTCTCATAAAATCCAAAGTGCTTCCACACGGTTGCAGTGAACCCCGGTGGTGAGAGAATCAGCCGCTCTTTGGTTGCTGCTAAAGCTGTTGCCATTTTGCGAAGAAACTAACGTTACTGCTCCGTTTGTTGTGTCCCACTCACTAAAAAGTCCGGGTGGCGCGCGCACTAAGGTTCCGGTTACGTGTTTTTTGTTCCAGTCTTGCAGCAAAGCATCAACGTTAATTAATCGATGCCAAATCGTCACGTGATGCATCACGATGCATCGCCACATCAATGAATTGCACCCACCTCTACTTACTACGTAGTTCACGTGTCCCTCTCAACAGTCCATAGTTTTTTTTAAAACCGGAAAGACATGGCGGCCTCCGTAGAGCTTGCCCGTACTATGTATATTCAGATAGGTAATTCTTCGCTCAGGAGGATAAGTCAGATTGTTGGCAGAGGTAATTGTTCACCAACGAGGACTTATTTATGAACCAAGACGCTGATTTGAGTGAATAAATTACTTAAATCGTTACACACTGTCCCTTTAAGAGTTTTTCAAACCAAATCTGGTTCATATGAACTCTGAATGAATCCGTTTAAACTTCCTGAATGTTGAGCTGCACTTCTTGCTTGATTTGAACGCTACAGGAAGAGGAAATATTCTCTTCAAAGTAAAAGTCAAAAGAAATGCTGCCGCTTGTAGTCAATAATGTTTTACAGTTTTTCTCAGTTGTTCACTCACAGATTCTGGTACTTGAGACACAATGACCACAACATGTAACTCATGCACCCTGAACCAATTCTGCTAAATTACAAGCATGTTTCCTGCTTTACACTAACCCTAACCCTGCAGCTCTAAAACACTTTTTTCAAAACACTACACACAATTCTCTGCATTTGGCACAATTTTCATGAAAACAATCTCTGTATACTCAAAGAACACACTGTCATTCTAAAGTTAATTGCCCTACAATGCACACTGACTCATCACATGGGCAAAAACCTGTCACAGTTTGACAATTAGCAATCACAGCTTTAGCATAAAAGGCAACAGGTGAGCTCTTCTGTTTTGAAGCAATAGAAAACAGTGCTGGTGAGGTGGATGAGGTGCTGTGGCCCGACCCAGACAGAACACAGGGTGCAGCATAGTTTTTGTTTTTTTGTTTTACTGTATACACTAAATTCTTCTGTTGATTTGTATGTAGACACTGTATGTGTAACTTTGTGTTGGTTGGGATGGACACTGTGTACATTGTTTTTGTGGGAAAAATAAAATATATTTGTTATCGTAGTTACTGTATTTGTGTGTTCTGAGTATAAAAAAAAGGCCTAATGACAGTCATTATGATGAATGGAGAAGACGTGTTTTCCATTCATCACAGTGTTTTACATTGAGCACGTCAGTGTTCAACTGTTTTTTATAAATGTCTTTTCATATGATGGTTTGTGTGTCATTTGAAAACAAAATACCATTTTGAGAAGAAATAACATTGTTTGAATGTAAAGTTTCATTTTGCAGGAGAATTGAGGGGTTGTGTGTGTGTGTGTGTGTGTGTGTGTGTGTGTGTGTGTAGAGTTCTGAGAGTGTGAGGCATGCTTTCATAACGTGCGTAAACAATCGAGAAAAACTGTAATAGGTTGTTTCAGGAAACAATAACATATTTTGACTTTTACTTTGAAAAGAACAGGCAGTGGAAGCTTCCTGCTTGTGTGTGTGTTGTGCTTCTGTTTGTTTTATTTTGAAAACCCTACAGGAAGTTTCATTTTTTGACTAATTTTCTAAATTGTCCTTTGACAGGAAGTGGACTCTTATTCTGATAAAATAAAGCAGTTCCTATGTCTAATAAAATGATTTTGTTGTTCATCCAGAAACACTGAAATACTGTAAACAATAATAATAACTCTGATACAAACTATAAGTGACTGATTTCAATATCTTCAGTTTAACAGCTCAAGGTCCACTTACTGTTGGTTCTGGGGCTTTGGAACACATGGTCAGCTGATTGATTGAAGGTTATCACGAAAACATCGTTTGAAGTGACTCTGGGGACTTTTTTAATCTTTTCATCCACGTCGGTGACAAAAAGTACCAAAAGCTCAAGAACAGGTGTTAAAGTGGACCTTCAGTGGTTCTGGAGCTGCAGGCTCGTCATTAATGGAGCAGTTCACCCAAACTTTCATTGTCCATGGCCACATGTTTACAAAGCCGGGGCGGATCTTATTTATCAGATCATCAGAACCTTTGATCAATAAATCCTGCTGAGTCTCAGATGAAGCCTCCCGCTGCAGAAAGCAGCTCATCTGTGGAACTGATTTATTGATCTGAAGAACTCAAAACAGACTTTATTCAAATAAACTAATAAAAGTGATCAGATTAAAAAGTCAGACAGCTTCAACGTTCAACATCCAGATTTTATTTCTTAGTTTCACATTTAAAGGAGTTAAAGAGACGAGAGCACTGAGACGACAGACCACACAGCACATCAATAACACATCAATAACACATCAATGACTCATCAATAACACATCAATAACTCATCAATAACAGATCAGTGAGCTTGTTACAATATTTAGCCGGTTCATCAAACTTCAGAATAAAAGCCTCCAGCTGTCAGAGTCAGCTCTGACCTCTGATTGGCTCGTTTGACTCAGTTTCAATTAACAACAATAAACACAAACACTGTAAAGTGGCAGCAGTTAATACTGATCAATACTGATCAATACTGATCACTGACTCGTCAACATTAACTTCTGTTAGTTTGAGCTCCAGGAATCAACCAATCAGAGGTGAGCAGGTAATAAGACTTGTGTGACGTCACCAGTCTCATCACAGCTGAGCCAATGAAAAAGGTTTTAACATGTGTCATCAGACGAAAACGTAGCAGCTGTTCTGCAGTTAAACATTTGTTAGAGTTCAGCAGAACTTCACCTCCAGAACCACTGAGTCCAGAGAGAGTCCAGATGTGCGGTGAGGCTCAGCAGCAGCTTCAGTGCTGCAGCGCCGCCGGCTGCTTACACTTCATTTAAAATCTCATAAATATGTTTGTTCTGTAACATTTCATCTTTAGATTCACGTCATGTTTAAATATCTTGTTTTACATTTAGTTTCACAGCTCAGACGGACCAATAGGTCAGAACATCACCAGAATCTTCCACTTTATTTAATGTTTATTCACAGCTCAGAACACCGGAGGAGGAAACACGTGACGTGATGATGCTTCGTTAATCTTTGTTGAATTAAATCCTACACATTCAGCTGCATCCTGTACAGTGATGACCTTTTTAAATGTGACATCACCGGGAGGCGCCGCGGCCACGGTTTGTTTGTGAACAATGTTCTGGACTTCTCTGAAAACTAGTTTACGTCAGATATTATAATGATATCTAAATACTTAGTTGTATGTTGTGAATTTGTGCAAAGAACAAATACGTGTTTAGAGTTTAACGCAGTTTAAAGTTACATCAGCATCTAATGAATCTAATGATGATGATGATTCCTGTGCGTCGGGTCACATCACAACAACAACATGCAGTTTTTCTACAGAACTACAAACATGCACCAACAACTGAACTACTGATGACATCACAGCACAGACAACACGGCGAGCGACCAGCAGTCGCTCCTCTCCTCTCCTCCAACAACACGCCACACTAATGACAGCGACGCTCTGCTGTTACTGTTTTAATATCTGACAAGCCAGGAGATCAATTTAAATGACTTGTGATTGGCTGAGGAGGCTGAAGGCGGCTGCTGGTTCGACTCTCAGTGCTCTCTTGATCTTGGCGGGTCGCCGTGAGGTCACAGGATGCTCTCCCGCTCCTCGCCAAAGGTGACCGTGTCCGAGGACACGGTGCAGATCTCCGGCGGGTCTCCGGGCTTCAGGCCCCTCTTCAGGTGAACCACTCGGACATTCTCGTTGTTGGGCCCCGGCCTGGTGGAGGTGGTGGTGGAGCTGGAGGTGCTGGTGGTGCCGGAGCTCGGGGACAGGATGACGTCACTGGAGGAGGAGGAGGAGGTGGGGTTGGAGGAGGAGGTGGAGCCCTCTGCAGGCTGGCGGGGGCGGTTGCCCTGCTGGGTGTTGGTGTTGTTGTTGAGCGTCACGTTGCTGGGCGTGCGGTTCAGGTTGTAGCTCTTGGACGAGGGCCAGCTCTCCTCAGGGCTGCTGGCCAGCAGGCTGCACTGGTCCTCGGAGCAGATGGACATGCGGGCGACGGCGGGATCCTGGAGGCCGCTGAGGCTGCTGGGAAGGCCTCTCTTTCTCGCCAGGCTCTCCTCATCCAGCTCAATCAGGTTGGCCCTCTCCAGCTGTGACAGGTCCGCCTCCTCGTCCTGCAGCGAATGGTTGGGCGAGCTCTCGTTGGACCGCACGCCCGAATCCGACGAGTCTTTCTTGTCTAACATGGCGTCCGACAGGTAGTCCTTCCCCTTGAGAGCCAGTGAGCCCCCGGGAAGTTTGGGGTCGACCACCTTCTTGCCGTCTTTCAGCAGCGGAGCGTTATCCGACTCCTCAGACTCCTCATCGTCACTGGTCAGCTTCTGGTAGCGCAGCCCGCCGCCGGCCTTCAGCTTCAAGTCGGCGGCACCCTGGAACAGCCCGCCTCTTTCAGCCGAGGTCTTGCGAGTCAGCAGGGACTTGGAGGAGCCGTGGTCGCCCTTCTCATCCTCCTCTGTGATCGGGTCCAGACCGTCTCCGTTGGAGGCGAAGTCGGTGTTGTCTGCTGGCAGTTTCCCGCTGCTTCTCTTGTTGAAGGATTTACGCCCATCCTGCTCGCCGCCATCTTTGCCCTTGTCCTCTGACGACGACGATGTCATGAACTGTGATGGCTGTGGTTGGACCGGCCTCTCTGCGCCGCTGCCACCCATCTCGAGCTGAGACATCTGGGCGATGTACTCCTGGTAGGCGTTGCGGTACTCGGCCTGCTGCTTGTCCGTCAGCTTGCCGATGTCATTGGACGACTCCTGCGAGTTCAGGCTGGTCATGCTGGCGGTGCGGTGAGCGCCACCCTGAGGACAGACGCAGAACACAACAAAACTTTGTTTCAGAACGTCTTCCAACTTCCTGTTGACAGAAGCTTCAGCAGTCTGAGCGCCTTTTCACAAGAGACATTCAGGTGTTCAGATCAGCTGTATCACATTAATCTTACATAAGTAAATTATTTTGTTTCCTAATCAATAAACCCGTTAGCACATCTCACTGCAGCCTGTGTGAAAGTCAAAGGTCATGTGCCGGTTTACCATCCACTGCATGTTTCCGTGTCGGGCCGGATCTTCCAGCCCGATGGTGCTCAGCTCCTCGAAGCTCAGGTTGAAGCTGTACATTGGAGAACCGTCTGCATTGGTGGCGCCGGCATGGGGCGGAGCCACAGCTCGCCTACCTGCCTCGGTGGGACCTCCTACAACGCTGCCTTGCTCACTGGCAACTTCCTCCTGCAGCACCTGACTCTCGATGTGACGCATGTCCAGAACCTGCAGCCGGGCGGAGAAACTCAACTGTTCATCTGATTAACTGAAAACTTTTGCTTCTTTAAAACTTTAAATCAGACAAGACAACATTTTCATGTCAGTGTGAGCTTTGTACGGAAGCCCTGAAGGACAAGTGAGAATCCATTTTCTCATTTTGATCTAATTATTCCACAACCGGTGGAGAAAAGTTCCGTCATTCTTTTTCCATCAGTGAAAAAATAAAAACATTTCAGGAGAAAATATTCTTTTTCCTTGTGAATGTTTTCACACGACAACGAGACACAAACGTGTTTCGTTCTGTGAGTAAAGAAAATAAATATTTTTACTCTTGAAAAACTTTTAAAAAAATTTTTATTCCCCTTAAAAAACAAGAACAATTTTCCTCCTAAAAATATTTTTTTTTCTAAAACTTAAAAATGTTATATCAGACATTAATTTCTTTCACAGTTGGAAATAATGTCAGAACTTATAAAGACAATAACTCACGTCATTTAGATCACAGTCGTTCACAGAACAGATTTATTCTCCACATTTCCACTTTTTTCTTGAAGAACGTGTTGAAATACGAGACTTGGTCCTCTCGTTTCCTCACTGCTCGCCCTGATCCTCACCTTTAATGTGCTAACACTAAGCATTTTATCATGCTAACACTTAGCATACCTCTTGCTAACAGTGAGGAGTGACGCGTGGACTCACCGTGGCTCTGAAGAGCTGCCAGTCTCCAAAGTTCATGTTCATCTCCTTCTTCAACTCGTCGATGTTACACTGGGACAAAACTCTGCCGTTCACGTTGGCCTGGAAACACAAACACATCACACATGTCACCGTGTTCGGCCTCTCGCAGCTCAACTTCACGTCCACGCGTCACTGACCTTTCTGATGGTGGCGCCGTACTGTCCCATCATGCTCTGGTCGATGCCCTCGATCTGCCGCACACGTTCGCAGACGGCCTCCGTCGTCATCGAGCTGAGGAGGATGGCTGGAGCGCCCGACACCACGGAGGCCGAGCCCTGAACACAAACACACGTCTGAGTCCACACAGCAGGAAACAAGACCACTACAGACCAGATCACTACAGATCACTACAGATCACTACAGACCAGATCACTACAGATCACTACAGACCAGATCACTACAGATCACTACAGATCACTACAGACCAGATTACTACTTTATGTAAACCTATGACCAGCTTGTAATCCTGGAACAGTTTCATTGTTCAAACACGTAGTCAGACTGAAAAGTGGCGTCACAGATCAGAACTTTGCTTCATGACGAGTTGAGGAAATGTTTTGTTTTGAAGCTGTTGTCTGATCAGAACCTGACAGGATCACATCACCAGTATCAGAACCTGACAGGATCACATCACCAGTATCAGAAATTAATCAGAAATTACAGAAAATGCTTAAAGTCATTTGTTAAACAAAGAAAGAAATTAAATCTAAATAATTCTGTGAGTGGTACAAAACAACACTTTTTACAGTGTATGACACCTGTGTGATGGGTGGGGAAAGGTGGGGACAGTTGGGGACAGGTGGGGTCTGGTGGGGACAGGTGGGGTCTGGTGGGGACAGTTGGGGACAGGTGGGGACAGGTGGGGTCTGGTGGGGACAGTTGGGGACAGGTGGGGACAGGTGGGGTCTGGTGGGGTCTGTTGGGGACAGGTGGGGTCTGTTGGGGACAGGTGGGGTCTGGTGGGGTCTGTTGGGGACAGTTGGGGACAGTTGGGGACAGGTGGGGTCTGTTGGGGACAGTTGGGGACTGTTGGGGACAGGTGGGGACATTTGGGGACAGGTGGGGTCTGGTGGGGTCTGTTGGGGACAGTTGGGGACAGTTGGGGACAGGTGGGGTCTGGTGGGGTCTGTTGGGGACAGTTGGGGACAGGTGGGGTCTGTTGGGGACAGTTGGGGACAGTTGGGGACAGGTGGGGTCTGTTGGGGACAGTTGGGGACAGGTGGGGTCTGGTGGGGTCTGGTGGGGTCTGGTGGGGACAGGTGGGGTCTGGTGGGGACAGTTGGGGACAGGTGGGGACAGGTGGGGTCTGGTGGGGTCTGTTGGGGACAGTTGGGGACAGTTGGGGACAGGTGGGGTCTGGTGGGGTCTGTTGGGGACAGTTGGGGACAGGTGGGGTCTGGTGGGGACAGTTGGGGACAGGTGGGGTCTGGTGGGGTCTGTTGGGGACAGGTGGGGTCTGGTGGGGTCTGGTGGGGTCTGGTGGGGACAGGTGGGGTCTGGTGGGGACAGTTGGGGACAGGTGGGGACAGGTGGGGTCTGGTGGGGTCTGTTGGGGACAGTTGGGGACAGGTGGGGTCTGGTGGGGACAGTTGGGGTCTGGTGGGGTCTGGTGGGGTCTGTTGGGGACAGTTGGGGACAGGTGGGGACAGTTGGGGTCTGGTGGGGACAGTTGGGGACAGATGGGGACAGGTGGGGTCTGGTGGGGACAGTTGGGGACAGGTGGGGACAGGTGGGGTCTGGTGGGGTCTGTTGGGGACAGTTGGGGACAGGTGGGGTCTGGTGGGGTCTGTTGGGGACAGTTGGGGACAGGTGGGGTCTGGTGGGGACAGTTGGGGACAGGTGGGGTCTGGTGGGGGTCTGGTGGGGTCTGTTGGGGACAGGTGGGGTCTGTTGGGGACAGTTGGGGACAGGTGGGGTCTGGTGGGGTCTGTTGGGGACAGTTGGGGACAGGTGGGGGTCTGGTGGGGTCTGTTGGGGACAGTTGGGGACAGTTGGGGACAGGTGGGGACAGGTGGGGACAGTTGGGGACAGGTGGGGTCTGGTGGGGTCTGTTGGGGACATTGGGGACAGTTGGGGACAGGTGGGGTCTGGTGGGGTCTGTTGGGGACAGTTGGGGACAGGTGGGGTCTGGTGGGGACAGTTGGGGACAGGTGGGGTCTGGTGGGGTCTGTTGGGGACAGGTGGGGTCTGTTGGGGACAGTTGGGGGACAGGTGGGGTCTGGTGGGGACAGTTGGGGACAGGTGGGGACAGGTGGGGGTCTGGTGGGGTCTGTTGGGGACAGGTGGGGACAGGTGGGGTCAGTTGGGGACAGGTGGGGTCTGGTGGGGTCTGGTGGGGACAGTTGGGGACAGGTGGGGACAGGTGGGGTCTGGTGGGGTCTGTTGGGGACAGTTGGGGACAGGTGGGGTCTGGTGGGGACAGTTGGGGACAGGTGGGGTCTGGTGGGGTCTGGTGGGGACAGTTGGGGACAGGTGGGGACAGGTGGGGTCTGGTGGGGTCTGTTGGGGACAGGTGGGGACAGGTGGGGTCTGGTGGGGTCTGGTGGGGACAGGTGGGGTCTGGTGGGGTCTGGTGGGGACAGGAGGGGACAGTTGGGGACAGGTGGGGTCTGGTGGGGACAGTTGGGGACAGGTGGGGTCTGGTGGGGTCTGGTGGGGTCTGTTGGGGACAGTTGGGGACAGGTGGGGACAGGTGGGGTCAGGTGGGGTCTGTTGGGGACAGTTGGGGACAGGTGGGGTCTGGTGGGGTCTGGTGGGGTCTGGTGGGGACAGGTGGGGTCTGGTGGGGACAGTTGGGGACAGGTGGGGACAGGTGGGGTCTGGTGGGGTCTGTTGGGGACAGTTGGGGACAGTTGGGGACAGGTGGGGTCTGGTGGGGTCTGTTGGGGACAGTTGGGGACAGGTGGGGTCTGGTGGGGACAGTTGGGGACAGGTGGGGTCTGGTGGGGTCTGTTGGGGACAGGTGGGGTCTGGTGGGGTCTGGTGGGGTCTGGTGGGGTCTGGTGGGGACAGGTGGGGGTCTGGTGGGGTCTGTTGGGGACAGGTGGGGACAGGTGGGGTCTGGTGGGGTCTGTTGGGGACAGTTGGGGACAGGTGGGGTCTGGTGGGGACAGTTGGGGTCTGGTGGGGTCTGGTGGGGTCTGTTGGGGACAGTTGGGGACAGGTGGGGACAGTTGGGGTCTGGTGGGGACAGTTGGGGACAGATGGGGACAGGTGGGTCTGGTGGGGACAGTTGGGGACAGGTGGGGTCTGGTGGGGTCTGTTGGGGACAGTTGGGGACAGGTGGGGTCTGGTGGGGTCTGTTGGGGACAGTTGGGGACAGTTGGGGACAGGTGGGGACAGGTGGGGACAGTTGGGACAGGTGGGGTCTGGTGGGGTCTGTTGGGGACAGTTGGGGACAGTTGGGGACAGGTGGGGTCTGGTGGGGTCTGTTGGGGACAGTTGGGGACAGGTGGGGTCTGGTGGGGACAGTTGGGGACAGGTGGGGTCTGGTGGGGTCTGTTGGGGACAGGTGGGTCTGTTGGGGACAGTTGGGGACAGGTGGGGTCTGGTGGGGACAGTTGGGACAGGTGGGGACAGGTGGGGTCTGGTGGGGTCTGTTGGGGACAGGTGGGGACAGGTGGGGTCAGTTGGGGACAGGTGGGGTCTGGTGGGGTCTGGTGGGGACAGTTGGGGACAGGTGGGGACAGGTGGGGTCTGGTGGGGTCTGTTGGGGACAGTTGGGGACAGGTTGGGGTCTGGTGGGGACAGTTGGGGACAGGTGGGGTCTGGTGGGGTCTGGTGGGGACAGTTGGGGACAGGTGGGGACAGGTGGGGTCTGGTGGGGTCTGTTGGGGACAGGTGGGGACAGGTGGGGTCTGGTGGGGTCTGGTGGGGACAGGTGGGGTCTGGTGGGGTCTGGTGGGGACAGGAGGGGACAGTTGGGGACAGGTGGGGTCTGGTGGGGGACAGTTGGGGGACAGGTGGGGTCTGGTGGGGTCTGGTGGGGTCTGTTGGGGACAGTTGGGGACAGGTGGGGACAGGTGGGGTCTGGTGAGGTCTGTTTGGGACAGGTGGGGACAGGTGGGGTCTGGTGGGGTCTGGTGGGGACAGGAGGGGACAGGTGGGGACAGGTAGGGTCTGGTGCGGACAGTTGGGGACAGGAGGGGACAGTTGGGGACAGGTGGGGTCTGGTGGGGACAGTTGGGGACAGGTGGGGTCTGGTGGGGTCTGTTGGGGACAGGTGGGGTCTGTTGGGGACAGTTGGGGACAGGTGGGGTCTGGTGGGGACAGTTGGGGACAGGTGGGGACAGGTGGGGTCTGGTGGGGTCTGTTGGGGACAGGTGGGGACAGGTGGGGTCAGTTGGGGACAGGTGGGGTCTGGTGGGGTCTGGTGGGGACAGTTGGGGACAGGTGGGGACAGGTGGGGTCTGGTGGGGTCTGTTGGGGACAGTTGGGGACAGGTGGGGTCTGGTGGGGACAGTTGGGACAGGTGGGGTCTGGTGGGGACAGGTGGGGACAGGTGGGGACAGGTGGGGTCTGGTGGGGTCTGTTGGGGACAGGTGGGGTCTGGTGGGGTCTGTTGGGGACAGTTGGGGACAGGTGGGGTCTGGTGGGGTCTGGTGGGGACAGTTGGGGACAGGTGGGGACAGGTGGGGTCTGGTGGGGTCTGTTGGGGACAGGTGGGGACAGGTGGGGTCTGGTGGGGTCTGGTGGGGACAGGTGGGGTCTGGTGGGGTCTGGTGGGGACAGGAGGGGACAGTTGGGGACAGGTGGGGTCTGGTGGGGACAGTTGGGGACAGGTGGGGTCTGGTGGGGTCTGGTGGGGTCTGGTGGGGTCTGTTGGGGACAGTTGGGGACAGGTGGGGACAGGTGGGGTCTGGTGAGGTCTGTTGGGACAGGTGGGGACAGGTGGGGTCTGGTGGGGTCTGGTGGGGTCTGGTGGGGACAGGAGGGGACAGGTGGGGACAGGTAGGGTCTGGTGCGGACAGTTGGGGACAGGAGGGGACAGTTGGGGACAGGTGGGGTCTGGTGGGGACAGTTGGGGACAGGTGGGGTCTGGTGGGGTCTGTTGGGGACAGGTGGGGTCTGGTGGGGACAGTTGGGGACAGGTGGGGTCTGGTGGGGACAGTTGGGGACAGGTGGGGTCTGGTGGGGACAGTTGGGGACAGGTGGGGTCTGGTGGGGACAGTTGGGGACAGTTGGGGACAGGTGGGGTCTGGTGGGGACAGTTGGGGACAGGTGGGGTCTGGTGGGGACAGGTGGGGTCTGGTAGGGTTAAGTGGTCAGCTGTGGGGTTTTGGGACGTGGTCAAAGGTCAAACCAAAAGTTCAAAACCAAACAACTCTACTGAGGCTACAGGCTAGTCCAGGCAAGATGCATGCTGGGAGTCGTAGTCGGCAGAGCAATTCAGAGGGAGTTAGTAGGAAGGAAGGAAGGAAAGAAGGAAGGAAGGAAGAGTTTTATACCTGCTTCCTTTTCAAAGATGAACCCTTACACTGCAGACAGACAGACAGACAGACAGACAGGTGAGGATTGAAACACAGCTGGAGAGAAAACACCTGGAGAACAGGTGAGCGTCAGGCGGGACACAGAGTGGAAATGATTGCTGACTGATTTAGTCTCATCGACTCCAGTTTTGGGACTTGAGAAGAAGAGAAAACTAGAAATCAAACGTTCGATTGTTGACATCTGTGAAGCTACAGAATCTCAAGCACCACAGAAGAAGAGACGAGAGGAGGCGTGAGTCTGCAGCAGAAGAAGAAAACCATGATCTAAAGCTTTGTGATGACAGGACAGTTTCACAGTTCTCAGTTAAGTGGCATCGAGGACCAAAATACGGAAGCCCACTGAAGCCAAAAAAAAGAAAAAAAATTCAAAGGACAAAAATACACTGAAAACGACGAGACGGGAAATTAAAACTTAAAAATGTCACAATGACTTAAAACTAGGGCTGTCAAACGGTTAATGTTTTTAATCGCGATTAATCACATTTTGTCCATAGTTAACTCGCGATTAATCGCAAATTAATCGCATTTTTTTTTCTGTTCTAAATGTACTTTAATGTATTTTTTTCATGTTCTTAATACTTTTAACAACATAAGAAAGGGCAAATATGTTTGCTTTATGAAAATGTTTATTCAACACTTCAAATCATGCAGGAAAATAAAAGGCTCAAAAAATATCCCCTCACCCTAAATGGGATCAAAACATGGTGATGTCTGCTTTTAGCGAGGGGGGCGGTGGGCTCTCTGCATCTGCCATGTGTTTGGCTTGCAAATGATATCTGAGACTCGACGTACTTCAGTGGTAACTCATTTCATGTCGACAGTACGTGCAGATAACTTTTGTCCTGTGGACCGAACCATCTGGCTGTTTTGAAAGTGAATTTGTCGTTCATAAGTCCTTTCTCCATTTACTTTCACTTTCGCTTTTCAGTCCACCGTGTTTTTCCCGAACGCCAACCCTGCTTCTTCTTCTTCTGATTCCCTTTCTTATTCTTCTGCCACCCTCTGGATCAAGACTACAGGTGCCACCGTCGGCTGTAAATCAAACAATGCACGTTTCTTTCCTTTTTTTATTTTGTTAATACCGAGCGTTAATCGCGCGTAAAAAAAATTACGGCGTTAAGAGCATGTTGCGTTAACGAGTTATTAACGCGTTAACTTTGACAGCCCTACTTAAAACATGTTCATTATAAAGATAAACACAGACATTTTTTTCAATTGATAAAAAACAACCAGCAGATTTTTGAATAATGAGAATAATCATTTAGCCGTAACTGTCAGGATTTATCTCTTTATTCGTCGGATTAATTTTTTATCATCAGATTCAATTTTATATTGATTAAATAAGCATCTTAACGCATCAAACTCAACGATGACATGAATAAATAAATCCTGACAGCGTGAAATGATATTTAAGATTCATGTGAAAATACTTTACTACACATTTGTGCATTTTATTGATTTACTCATTTATTATAATGAAATCATCATTTTAATCTGTTTGTCTTCCTGAATAATTCATCTTCTGTCCTTTAATCAACTTACTTCATGAATAGTTCAACAGTAACACGATGACATCACAGGAAGCAGTTTGTCTGTCGCTCTGACCGGCTGTGACCTGATGTGTCGTACTTACAGCTGCAGCTGAGACGTCCCGACTGAAGAAGGCTTTAGGTAGTGGGCGTGGGTGGAGGTATGATGGGTAGGAGGGTGCCATGAGTGGACGTGGCAGCTGGTAAAGGTGATGGGGGAAATATGGCTGAGGGGGGAAATAAAAATAATGTTCATGGAAATGATTCAACGTCAAACAAAGAGAAGGACGCAACTGAAAATACACAAAGAGGCACTAAATCACTGCTGTCACACACACACACACACACACACACACTGACACACCAGATCCAGATGTTTCATGTCTGTACCTGAGTAAACTCAAATCATTCTGTGCTGTATGTCTGCTAGGCTAGGCTAACAGTTACCCCTGCTTCCAGTCTTTGTGCTATGCTAGGCTAAAAACTAACATGGTAAACTTTCACTAAACAATCGATTTCATTAAACTCTGCTTCTCAACTAAAATATTCTTTTCATGCTGTGCTGCTGCCTCTAAATGCACAACCCAACCGAGCTCAATGCTACTTTGCACCTTGTGTAAATAATATAAATGTCTTATTTAGTTTATGTCATCTATTTTTACCATATCTGACTTGTTTTGTGTCTGTGTACAACTGCTTCATGTGCCTTTAACTGCCCCCCCGAGCACAAATAAAGTTTTCTGTATTTAATTGAATTAAATGTCCTCCTTGGCTGCTTGTTACAAGCACACAGCATACAAGCTAACTTCTAGCTAACAAATACAAGCTAATTAACGTGAGGTTAATATTAATGACCCCATGTTGCTGAACATGATAATATTTAGGGTTAGTGGATCAATTAAATTGACTTTGAACTGTAAAATTCAATAGGTACGAAATTGTTTCACTTGCTAGTTAATGTTAGCACAACCTTTTGTAGCCATGTTGAAAGTTATCATGTCATCAGAGCTGACAGTCCAGGATGTGGCTCAAATTGCATGAACTTTTAGTTTTTTCTTATCATTTGATGGAGCTAGGCTAACAGTTGCCCCCTGCCTCCAGTCTTTGTGCTAAGCTAGGCTAAAACATCCAGGACCTGCTGTACTGGACTCTTTGTATGGACCTGAACCGGACTGAGAGCTCCTGCAGGGTGACAGCAGAGATTCAGAGTCAAACAGAGAAACATCTTGTCTGACAGAGTAAATTAAATCCAACTGAAGAGGAAAATGACAGAAAACACAAACGATAACAGAAACTGAACCAGGTGAGCAGGAAACGCGCTGCAGCCATGTGACCGTGCTGATGACATCACAGTGTTACCTACCATTCAGCCAGACAGGTGAGTTGATGGCACGTCAGGGTGAAAGCTTCAGACTATCACCTGAAAGCTGAAAATCAGAACTCACCTGTCACCTGTCAATATGAGTGACATCATCAAGCATTTGAGGGCGGAGCTTGTACTCACCCTGTTGTAGAAGGGGTGCTGCGGTCCGGCCATGCCGCTGTAGTAGCTGCTGTGAGGCTGTGGAGAGACCCCGCCCCCCGCTGGCTGGTTGAAGGGCCCGCTGAAGGAGGCGGAGGGCGAGCACGCCGACGACACCTGAGAGTACACGGAGGTGGGGCGGGGCTGTGGCTCCTGCAGAGGGAGGGCCGGGTACGTGACCCCGCCCATATTCATCTGCTCTCGGGCCGCACGAACATCTGGATCAGTGAGAGAGAGAGTGAAAACATCTGGATCAGTGAGAGGGCCTCTAAAGGGCAGAAACAGCCAGGTGTGTCACAGTACCTGCTATGATCTCCCTCAGCTTGGGGTCCAGGTTGACGGTGCAGGGTAGGAAGGTCCGGATGTCTCTGGCTGTCAGCACCGGCGTCCGTGAAGACAGAAAGACCTCGAAGCTGCGGACGTCTCCGTCGATCTCCAGCAGAGGCTCCACGTCTTTGGTAGTCGGTATGTTCTTGGACACTCTGACAAAGAAAACACTGAAGAATCAAACTCTGTCCTCGTGTTGTGATCAAATCTGGTATCAATACATTGATTGATACTAAAGACGACTCTTTCCCTCCCTGTGGCAGCTCCACACGTGAGTGTAACCTCTGACCTCTCGTAGATGGTCTTGAGGGTGGCTTGGTCTGGGACTCCGTCAGTCTCCTCCAGGTACAGGATGAGCCAGGATGTCCTGTAGGGCCACTGCTCCGTCAGGTTGATCCAGGACGCCAGGCGGTCCCAGTTAAAGCTGATCTGATTGGCTCGCAGCAGACGACCTGCACACACACACAGGAAGAGGATGTTCACAGTGTCAACTCAAATCTGTAGTCTGTCTGTATCAGGCGGTCAATGCTTCAGTGCTGATACTGATCCAGTGATAAGATCACGACCTGTGACGGAGACGATGTTGAGGAGCCTCCTCATGGTCTGCGGGCTGATGTCACTGAACCAATCCTCCGTCACCATCAGCTTCGTCAGGTCGAACGACATCTGACGAGTCACCGAGCGCTGCACCTGACGCCGCCGGTACGTGTCCTGGACACACAGGTCACATGGTGATCAGTAAACATCCATCGATTGATCTACTGAGCGATCAAACAATTAACCCTAAAATACACACACACACACACACACACACACACACACACTCACCCTGCGGTTGAGGGTCGTCTTGCTGCCAAACTTGGTTAATTCTCCCAAACTGTGCTGAGACAGTTTCCTGTCCAACTCCTCGTGCCAACCTGCAGACAGACGGACAGACAGACAGACAGACGGACAGACAGACAAACAGACAGACACACACACAGACTCGAGTCAGAGGCACAACTGACTTGTTAAGACACATTTTGCAGTCATCTTGTGACCCGGAGAACTTCTCCTGTAAACCTCCTGATCCAGGTGGTCTGTTACACAGAACCATCAGGAACAGCCCCACTAGACTTTCGGGGGTGACGCGCCCAAGATGGGTGCTTAGGAGAAGCGGGTCAAGCCAGCTTAGCTGATTTCCCCTGTTCTTAATAAATATATGTTGCAAAAGTACGTATACCACTGGCGAAACAGTAACTGCAAATTAATATGTCGGTAAAAAGCCACTATTTTACCCGTTGACCCCCTCACAACCAACGTGGCAAGAAAATGCGTCTAAAATGGTGGAATCACCTCCACAAGACGCCACAACTGTGCTGACTGAACTGCAGGGTATCAAGACTATCCTCGAGAGCCTAGCAGCGGAGGCCTCGGAGGTAAGAAGGGGAGTTGAGGCGGGGAATGAAACCGTGAAAAGTCTGGGCTGCAGAATTACCGAGGCAGAATCCAGAATATCCAAACTGGAGGACGAAGAGGTAAAAAGGGTCCCGGTGGTAAATGACCAAGCAAGACAAGAATCACGCACTGAAGGAGAAAATAACGACGTTGGAGAACTTTTCCCGGCGCCAAAACGTATGCATCGCGGGTGTGAAAGAAGGAATGGATGGTCGCTACTGGGATGGCTTTATGAAAACACTGCTATCAGGGGCATTGGATAATAATGTTGATGACTGGTATGTTGACAGGATCCACCGGGTCGGTCCACGACTGGGGGACAACGCTAGGCCAAAACACATAATTGCCCGGTTCCTACGGGAAAAAGCCAAGGCTGCTGTGTTAAAGGCAGCAAGAGAGAAGAAGCAAGTCACCTGGAACGGTAAAAGGATTTTTTTCTTCTAAGACTACGCACAGGAGATACAAGAGAAACGCAAATAATACGGAGGTGAGACGAATTCTCCGCAAGCGTAATGTGGAATATGCCTGGCAATACCCAGCAACCTTCTCACTGAACAACCGACGGCATGAGTTCTCATGTGCGGTGGATGCCAAAGCCTTCCTCGCCCGCCACGAAGGCAGGGGGCCAGCGGGGGCCAGCGGGGCCAGCGGGGGCCAGCGGGGGCCAGCGGGGGCCAGCGGGGGCCAGCGGAGGAGAAGAGTGCGTGAAAATATACTATGGAACAACGCTACTGGAATAATGCAGAAAACACGCTGTAAAAGTTTGAACTGAATGAGAGAGGTTATTATATGGATGTGGACAGAGACATTTTGCATTTTAAGGGATTAAATTAATGGATACTGGCCTAAGTAGAAGTGCTGGATGGAGCAGGGAGCAACTGCCAGTGTGGACAGAAACTTTATTTTTCGGACTTATGTTCATTTTCCGGCTGTTAACAGGAGCAGAGATCTTATTTTTCGGACTGAGGACAATACACTGATCTTCGAGCTGCCGGCGGGTGCGGAGATATTAGTATTATGGATGACTGGTAATATCCTTGAAAATAAATAAAAGTATCATCATTAGACCGATATGACGTGAGGTCAGAGTCTCTGGTAAGATATATAATTTGTTTCCTTACATACAGGTGTGTGTGTATGCCTTTTTTCCGTTATCTTTGCTCCTTGTCTCTCATATAATTATCACTGAATGATACGCCTTTAAATTTAAGCTCTCTTACAGTGAGTTTGCAAATTTATTTGGATTATGATGTAGTGATTCACTCAAGCTTTAATATCGGACTTATAGCATATTGCAATGGATAAAAGTGATACGTAAAAAAAGAGTTGGCTGGCCCTGAAGGCACAGCTGAGGGAGCCGTGTACCATGTAACGGAGGATTTGGTGTTGGAAAGTAACATGTTCGTAGGCTGCGGTTGCAGTGTGTTTCTAAGTTTGTATTTGTTTATTTTTTGTGTAACCCTGGGTGTCTCATGCAAATATAGCTTAAAACTTGTAATCCTGTATTTCAGAAAACTGTTGATATCAGAGGAGGGGCAACCACGACAGTGGGATACTTTATTGGGATGGTAGTAGAATAATATCTCAGCAGAGCAATATGGAGCTGTTTAAAAGTGTAACTTGGAATATATCAGGGCGTAATAATGTGGTCAAGAGGAAAAAATACTGACTGATATAGCCCTAATTCAAGAAACTCATCTTAATGATGAGGAAGCAGCAAAACTCAACAGAGAATGGGTTGCACATGAATGTCATAGTACATTTTCCTGGAGAAAAAGAGGAGTGAGTATTCTGATAAGGAAAAATAGGTGCATACACATATCTCACACAGGGAAGGTAGATGGGTCATATTGGATGTCACTTTAGGGGGTCAAAGGATGACTATTGCTAATATCTATGGTCCTAATTCTGTAAACCCAGATTTTTTTCACGAAGTCTGTAACTTAATTAGAAATATGGGGAACAATAATATAATTCTAGGGGGGGATTAAATCAAATCAGGGATTTAATAATAGATAAAACTTATCAACCTCTCAAGCGAACACTGCCGGTGTTATGGAAATAGATGTGTTGTCAGAAGAGTTGGGTCTTGTTGATATTTGGAGATTATTGCATCCTCACTCAAGTTATTCTAGGATAGATTACTTTCTGTTATCCTGTAATCTGGTCAGTCAGGTGCTGAATTCTACAATTTGAAACACAGTACTATCAGACCATGCACCAGTAGATTTAGTCTTCTATCCTCTAGTTAAAGCAGAAAAAAAGGTTGAGATGGCGATTTAACAACTGTATGCTGAACAGTGAGGAAAATTGCAACTTTATTCAATCTGAAATGCAGGAATTCTGGGAGCATAATGAAGGCTCTATAGAGGACCGTGGGGTCATGTGGGATGCTTTTCAATCTTTTTTGAGGGGGCGTATTATTAAGAATATAATAAGAAGTTCACTTATCAAAAAAGAAGAAAGTCAAAGGATACTTAAACTAGATCAAGATATCAAAACGCTGGAAATGCAACACATGATGGAGCAACAAGTCTGAGATACATGGGGTAAACTGAATGAGCTTAAATGTGAATTAAATGATATACTGAACAGAAAAACTGAATTTGCCTTGTTCTGTAATAGGCAGAAATATTCGAGCAGGGAGAGAGGGCTGGTAAAGTAAAGGCACACAGAGTAAAACAAATACAATCTCAAAATATTATTCCATTGATTTTTGATGAAGACAATAACCTTATCACGAACAAAAGTGACATTAATACCACATTTAGGGAGTTTTTTCAAGAAGAATCTCAGGGTGGGATAGACAAAAACAAATTAGAAAGTTTTTTTTCCTCACTTGAAATCCCAGCTTTAACACAGGATGGGAGAGCACTTTTGGAGGACGATATTTCTGTGGATGGGTTAGTCAAAA
Organism: Sparus aurata; assembly: GCF_900880675.1. Lineage (NCBI taxonomy): Eukaryota > Metazoa > Chordata > Actinopteri > Spariformes > Sparidae > Sparus > Sparus aurata. The sequence goes on along the minus strand of NC_044208.1, from coordinate 31,174,822 downwards.
AAGCAACCAGGGGTCTTAGGATAGGAAAAGCCCCCGGAAACGATGGGTTTTCAGTAGATTTCTATCAGAAATTCATAGAAGATCTTGCCCTTAGATTACTAGTTGTGTATCAAGATGCGTTGCAAAGAGGTAGTCTCCAAAAGCATGAGGGCAGCAGTTATTATGCTATTGCATAAAAAGAGAAGAGATCCACAGCAGTATGCAAATTATTGCCCTATATCTTTAATTAATGTGGATGAAAAAATCCTCGCCAAAATCTTAGACTAGATTGCTAGACTGGACTAGATTGGAAGAAGTGCTCCCACTCCTCATTCATCAGGATCAGGTGGGGTTTATGTGGGGCAGGAGCTCTGCAGACAAGCTTTGAAGACTGTTACACATTATGTGGATGACAAGAAACTATAACACACCAACGGTGGCCTTTTCATTAGACACTGAAAAGGTGTTTGATAAAGTGAAGTTCCCTTTTTTGTTTAATACTCTAGAAAAATTTGGGGGCGGCTGTAGCTCAGTGTTGGACCAGTGATCGGAAGGTCGCTGGTTCGAATCCCCGGCTCCCCAGGGGCGGGACTGAGCTACATGTCGAAGTATCCTTGAGCAAGATACTGAACCCCAGAATTGCTCCTGATGCGCAGTTGGCACCTTGTGTGGCAGCCACTGCCATCAGTAAGGGTCCTGCAATGAGCTGGCGACTCATCCAGGGTGTGCCCTGGCCTTCGCCCATGAGTAGAACTGGATTTGGCCCCAGTAAGCCCCGCAACCCCTCAGGGGGATAAAAAAAAAGCTGCAACATCCCGCGACCCTCACGGAAAAAGCGGAAAAGAAAACGAAACTCTAGAAAAATTTGGATTTGGGCCAATATTTAAGAAGTGGGTGGAGCTAATGTATACTGACATATACTGACTGATCAATCAGCCACAGTCTTAACTAATGGGATTATGTCACCCCAAATCAGGCTAAATCGTGGCGTTCGACAAGGATCGCCTCTGTCACCTCTAATCTTTGCCTTATTCCTTGAACCCCCGGCCAAAGTCTTACAGGCTAATTCAAATATACAGGGTGTGCAGGCAGGTCAGGAAGAACACAAGCTTCTTCTGTTTTATTGATATCCAGTAACCCTGAATCCTCTGTCCCAGAAATCTGCTATAAATCTGTTATCAGTTATAAATCTGTTTTCAGAGATATCTGGATATATTGTTAACTGGTTGAAATCAGAAGCCATGCCATTATCGAAAATCTTCTCCCCATATATCAGAAAAAATTGGAAATTCAGATGGATTTCGGAAGGATTAACATACTTGGGCATCAAATTAACGGCAGGTCTGGAAAAAATAATGTAAGCCAACATATCTCCAGTCATTCAGAAAACTCAAATGCTGTTACAGAAATGGAATAAGTTGTATATTTCCCTGGTAGGCAGACTCAATTTGGTAAAAATGATTTTAACTCCCAAGATCAATTCCATCACTTCCATGTTACCGTTACATCTTCCTTCCTCACTACTTAAAACATATAACGGAATGATAAAGAAGTTTATTTGGGCAGGAAAAAAAGCCATGTTTAATCGGAGCTATATGCTGCAAAACACAAGGAGGGATTAGCACTATCACGAATAGATTGGTATCATTTGTAATTTTCTTCATCTCAAATTCACCTACCACCTTCAAGGGTCCCTCTGTGGGTCAGGATAGAAGAGTAACTAGTGTATCCTTTCTCAGATAGACCAGTTCCCTCCTAAGACCCGGTACTGCCTTTCGCCAGAGAGTCGTGCAAAATTGCAAATCAAATAACAAAAGCCAATCCATATCTATCAAGCAGATCCTCCATATGGTATGACAAGCAACTGTTAACAGAAAAGAAGAGCGTCTTTTGGGATAAATGGATGAAGTCTGGTATTCATATTCTTGAGGATGTGATGGGAGATGTTGGATTCAGATCCTTTGACGAAATTAAGAATAAATATAATCTGTGTAATTTAGAATTCTGGAGATTTCTACAAATCAGACATTGCATTCTCTCAAATAAAGAACATATCAGCACGCTAAAACTGAAATTCAGGAAATATTACATAAGGTAGGATATAAAAACAGAGGAGCATCAAAATTCTATGAATTTATCAGAAGAACACAAGTGCCAAAACTGGATGGTCTAAAAGTAAGTTGGGATAGGGACCTGGCCCAGGAGATACCAGAAAATGATTGTAAAAAACTATGTGCATCATGGTACTGTTACTCACATGAAACACAGTCACAAATCATTTGTTATAAGATATTAAATAGATCTTACTGGACTCCCTCCAAATTAGCAAGACTAAAACTCAGAAACAGTGATGTATGCTGGAGATGTAAGAGAAAGGTGGGTACTCTGGTGCATATGTTATACGAGTGTGATAAAACTAATGTCATGTGCAATGCAATAATTGTGTTCTTGAATAAGATGTTGGGCACACATCTGATCAAAAACCCCTCATCATGTCTTCAGGGATTACTACCAGATAATGTTCAAAAGTCAAATCGCTGAAAATCATGGTGTTGTTTCGCTAAGATAACTGGGTGCAGATAACTTTATGCCACTGGAAATCTCCCACTTTGTCCACTTTTAAGGAATGGATAGAAGTGCTAAGTTCAATGGCAGGCTATGAGCGGGTCACCTATAGAGTAGCTGGGAGGGAAGATCTATCTAACGAATTCTGGGGTCCATTCCTAGCTCAACTGATCGATATGAAAGGATGATGCTACCCACCTCTGCATAATCTTTAATTTGGTGCTGGTACAGGATGTGTATACTATACAGACTGCCTAAGGTGTGGTGTTTTTGCTTTGTTTTTTGTTTTGTGGATCTATGTTTTGTGTTGGAGGACTGGCCTGAGGTGTACGTTGCTGCTGGACTGCAAACTCCTTATTTTATTTTATTTTTAATTTTTTTGGTTTGTGAAGAAAAAAACAAATAAAAGACTGGGCAGATACTGACGGAAAGGCCCCACTAGACCTGTGTATAAAAGGGCGGGCACTGATTGGATGGACCATCTGTCCATCACGGGCTGCTCTGTATTACTTGGAGTAGCTACAGAGCTCAACAGTCAAGTTCTGGAAGTGAAAATGCCATTCATATTCTGAATAGAGGATTTTGATTATTGGCCATAATGTCGTAACCATGCAAAGTAGACTCACCACGAGTTATGAGATTGTGAAATGATGATATATGATCCTGTAGAAGCCACTAGTCTGTATGATATCAACCTTGTTTAAAGAAAAACATGTTTTTTTCGCGATGTCATGGAAAAGTACTACACTACCCACAATCCTATAGAGTAACAGCGACGTCTTTGATTGGTGGAGCTCGCTGTTACCATGGAAATGTTTACTGAACCCGCAAATTTCATGTTTGCTAGTTCCTGCTAACACTGAGACTTGTAGTGATTTTCACCCCCTTAGACACTCTTCTCCTCATCTCTAAAAAAACACAGTAGGTCAGAAAATGAAATCATGGTAGCTCTGTGGTAATCGATCGTAGAGGTCCGTGGTAGCAGTAACTAGCAAACATGAACACGGTTCGGTAAACATTTCCACAGTAACAGTGATTTTTGCTTTTTTTTCTGTTTTCCAAAAATATTTTTGCTCTGAATTAAATGTTTTATGGTCACGATTCATCTGCTAGTTTATTGGCTTGGTAATAAAGTGGGTGGTGACTGTTGAGCTCTATGGTAGTTATCCATCGTCATGGTTACCGTCAGTGTTGGCGGCGTCCCCGTTAGCCGGAGCAGGAGCGCACATCTTCCTGGCGCTGGAGAGTCCCCTGCTGTTGAGGAAGACGGGCAGGTGGACGATGTTCCTCATGTAGTCGTGTCCGTTGATGTTGGAGTCTCGGAGGACGCTGTTCAGGTTCTGGTTGATGGCTTTGATGATGATGTGAGGGTCGCTGGCAAAGATGGAGATGAAGGGCCCTTTGGAGAACAACACCCTCACCTGCAGGACGCACAGTGACGATCAGACATGAGAATGAGTCTGAGGGTTTGGAGTTTATTTTTTATTTTAGTTCAGGAATAAAATGGTTCATGTTTTTATCCTGTCGTGTGTTTTTCATTTAATCAACAGTGACGTCAGCTCACCGTGTCGAGCATCTGCAGAACTTTGTCCTGTTCGCACGAGTCCAGCCCGTCAATGACGACGGCCAACCTCGTCTGATGCTGCGTGAAGCCGTCGATGGTCTTCGCCATCCTCGCCATCAGCTCCACCTCGTTCTTCAGTACCTGCGGGGAGACTGCATTTAAATACGTGTTCTATACTGGTTCACTGTGGCTGTGTCTTACTGCCCTCTACAGGCAGTCAGCCGTCACTAGAGCAGCAGCGATGTTCAGACCGAACACATGTTTAGATTCCATACAAAAGTCCAAACAAAGATGTGAATGTCAGAATTATCTGTGAAACAGCAGAACGTCTCTTTAAAGGCTCACCTTCATGAAGCCCTCACTCTTCAGCTTGTGCATCCTGTTGGCGGCGCTGTGCAGCCTCTTCCTCTGAGAGTTCAGCACCGAGTCGGTCACCTGCCACCACGTCCTGCAGTTCAGCAGCAAAGCCAGACCAACCACGCTGCTGATGGCGATCAGCACGGCGTTCACCGTCTGGTTCTCGCCATCCACCTTAAAGACGGCCAGCAGCGCCATGCCGGTGAGCAGGCAGGACAGCACCAGGACGAAGATGATGAAGGATGGGACGCAGCATGTCTTCTTCCACTTCCTCTTCCCTGAGACGAAACGAGGAGAGAAGAAAAGCTCAATACAGTGTGTGTGTGTGTGTGTGTGTGTGTGTGTGTGTGTGTGTGTGTGTGTGTTACCCTGCGACTCCTCAGTCTTAAACACTCTGAACAGACGTGTAGCGAGGAAACCAAACTCTCTCTCGCAGGCGTCGGATAGCGTGGCGATCATCTCAGCCATCGATGTTTCTCCACCGACACTCGACAGACGGTTGTAGTCTGTGAACAGGAACCTGCAGGGAGATTATGTGATGACAGGTGATGACATCAGCATGATGAGAACCTCCCTGTGTGTTCTTTCCCTCAGTGTTACCTGACAGGCAGAGCTCTGGTGCTCTGCTCCGGCAGCTCCGGCGGGTTCACAAACATCAGCTTCAGCAGCAGCTCCAGATAGCCGATGTGGCGGGCCAGACGGGTGCTGAGCAGCCACGCCCAGTTCCAGCTCTCCCCCTCCCGACGCCCACCGAAGTACACCACCACTGAGGGGACAGGAAACCTTTATTGACACACCACAGGAACAGAGAACAGACTCATGTCCTCTCTTGGTCTAAACCAGGGTCGTAACTTACCAAAGAACAGGTAAAGAAGAGCTAACAGGCTGAGGGAGACCGCCATGGACAGTTTGGGGTCGACGGTGAAGCCAAGGACGACAGCGATGGAGCCGCAGAGCAGCAGAGACAGAAAGACGACGAGCCAGGAGAACTGAAACAGCGGCTCGATCTGCTGACCGGCAAACGTCTTCATCTCATCTGAGGAGGCGGAGGAGCATTAACGGTGCATTACATAAGAATCAGCTATTTTGATTTCATACTCCCTAAAGAAAGAAGCAGCATATCACCAGAGTCACTGCTAACTGCTGCTAACTGTATTTTTTATTCATCTATCACTGTAGCTACTGTTAGCTTGCAAGCTCAGTAAGCCGTGCTCTTAGCTGGACTGGAGTGTTTACACCGACACCACAGGAGCTTTGGACTGCTGGGAGAAAGAGGTTGTCAGGCCTGTGGCTAGCTGGTAAGCATGCTAACTGCAGTAGATATTTCACACATATCACATTGCAGTGATCAGGCTTTTAAATGACATATGTTGAATGTTTTGTTTTTGTTTTTGTTTTCTTTCTCTTTTTGGATGTGGTTGCTGTTTGCTACTTGCTGCAAAACAAATTGCCCCTAGGGGATAATAAAGACTCTTGAACCTTGAACCATTGTGTTGATCATACATGTTGCATCTTTAATATGTATTTATAAATGTTCTGTGTGTGTGTGTGTGTGTGTGTGTGTGTGTGTGTGGACTCACCCTCCAGTTTCTTGAGCAGGAAGGACTTGCCGCTGCCCCACTGAGCGTACAGACCCACACAGATGGGAGGCTGCATGGTGGGTTCACTGAGGATGTCAGCGAGAGCAGAGCTGTAGAGGTCGTAACCTAACATGTCTCCATCCGTCTCTGTGGGCGACAGGTGACCTGCAGACACGTTACGTGTGTGTTAGTACACTGACACCTGGTTCTCCATCTGTGCTCAAATGGTTAAAGGTTTGAAGAACATACGAGCTCCAAAGATCTGCGTGAGGATGCTCTTCTGGTGGCTGCAGTCAATGTTGTACGGTGTCTCTCCCGCCTTGTTGGGGCGGTACAGCAGGCGGCCATCTTTGGGGTTTCTAAGGAGGAGCTCGGCCAGGCGGCGACTGCGCCCACGGATAGCGATGTGGAGGGGTGTGTCTCCTTTCTGGAGAAATAGAAGGTAGCGGTATTTATTAAGACTTTTATATTTATTTATCCAACTTCTTGAAGGAATTTTTATTGTCATCACCTTGTCGACAGCTGATACTTTGGCTCCTTTATCGAGCAGCAGCTCCACAATCTCGATGTTCCTCATCTTGGTGGCTTTGATCAGAGGAGTCTCTCCATCCTGAGACAGGAGGCAGCAAACACAACCTCAAACATCTGTACAGGTGTAACATGTAGACCTATGAAAGACTGCACATACGACAGATAATAACCAGCAGGTGCGATCAGGTGTGTCAGGTCTCACCTTGGTGCAGGTCTCAGTGTCGGGGTTACACTGCAGGATGTCTCTCACCATGGTGGCGTTTCCTTTCTCCACAGCCCAGTACAGAGCCGTTTTATTCTCCTGGAAACACAGAAGAGTGACGCATCACCTTTATGACTGTAATATAACATCTGTGCTGCTGATAAACAGGCCTGATATTTGTCACCTGTCCTCACCTGTCCTCTGATGTCGATGTCAGCGTATTTATGAAGCAGAGCTCTGACGATCTCCACGTGACCTCCCCTTACTGCTCCGATCAGCACCGTGTCACCACTCTGTAACACACACACACACACACACACACACACACAGATCAGAAGTGTTCCCACAGCGGTGTGCCTTGTGTTGTTGAGATGACAGTTCTGCCGTTGTCTCACCCGGTCTGGGATGTTGACGTACGTCCCTGCGTCCAGCAGGTCCTGGACGATCTCGGTGTAGCCCTCCTTGGCGGCGATCATCAGCGCCGTGTTCCCGTCTTTGTCCGTCATGTTAACATTGGGGTTCCTCTTCAGCAGCTCCTTCACCACCTCCGTGTAGCCGCCCTTCACCGCCACGATAAGAGCCGTCATGGAGTTCTGCACGGATCACAGTGATGGGACAGACACCTCATCACCTACATCATCGTACAGTCACTGAACAGACGGTTGTTGGTTGTTTTTACACTTCAGTGATGAAGCAGCAGCCACAGTTCAGAGACACAGTTGGTGTTGGCCTTACCGCCCCCTCCTGGTCGACGTCGGCTCCGTTCTCCAGCAGATGCATCACACAGTCAAAGTGTCCTTTCCTGGACGCCCAGATCAGAGGAGTGGTCCCGTACTGTCACATGACAATACACAGAAGAAGAAGGTCAGCGTCAGAAATGCAGTCAGCTGTTTGAGTTCAGTTGGTCTGAAAACATCTGCAGCAACACAACAGACATGAGATTCAGTCTGATGATCAGACAACTCAAACCAGCTGACAACTGTATTCTCAGATGGTACAGAAGCTGATGGAGGCCTGCGTCCTCACAGAGTGCTCTCCTCTTCAGGAGAGTGTTAAAGCAACGGTGTGTAGATCTGACGTCTGGCACATCATAAGGCCGACGTACACAAACACAACAACACTGACTGTCCAGCAGTCAAAATAAAGAAGTGAATGAAAGCTGATGAATATCAGTTTGTGTTCATACCAGAGGGGACAATTATTCTTATATAATTCTCATTATGTCACTTTGATTCTTTAAGAGACACCAGGACAGCAGCTCTGTTACACTCTGGGGGAGGACCAAACCTTCTTTTCCATTTCAAAATCCTTTCTTGAGGTTTCAAGGTCAATAAGTCCAACCTGAACATCCACATGTGTGTTGAAGTCTTCCTTCACCTTGTCAGAACAGTTGACTTTCGCCCCGTTGTTCAGCAGCACTTTGACGATGTCGGCGTGTCCTCGTCCTGCAGCCCAGATGATGGGATACACACTGTACTGCTGTGAGACGCACACACAGGAGGTGTCAGTTGCTCAGGGGCTTCATTACATTTATTCATGTGTATGTATATATATTAAATGACTTGATATTGTTGACAGTTGTCAGTATATATTTATATACATATATACTGTGTGTGTGTTACCTGTCCTGTAGTGTTGGGGTTCGCTCCGTGCTCCAGCAGCAGCTCGGTGACGTCCACACGACCTTTGTAAGCTGCCCACATCAGAGCCGTCCAGCCTCCCTGATGGACACACACACACACACACACACACACACACACACACACACACACACACACACACACAAACATTTTTTGATTTCATTAATTCATTTGTTCGTATAGATTTAAACTGTGAACATGACTGTACAGTCCTCAGTGTTCATGTGTGGAGTCGGTGAAATAAATAATAATTTATCAGACAAATAATAAAGCTTACTTTGATCACCACAACAGAACCTATGATTCATTATTTCCTTTGTAATAATGATATCTATTCAATAATCCATATGAAGTTTACTGTGATATTTGGCTACAGGTGATATGGCCCGCTCTACTACATTTCCCATGAGGCTTAGCTCACCCACCATGTCTCTGTGCTCGATGTAGGCGCTGTTCTCCAGCAGCTCCTTCACCACGTCCACATGACCTTCTTTGGCTGCAGAGATCAGAGCCGACCAGCAGTCCTGACCACACACACACACACACACACACACACACACACACAGACACACACACACAGAAATGTTACCATGGAAACAAGCATTTAACTCAGTCTGTCTCCTAGCAACCACAGCATCCAAGGTGAACTGGTTCAGAGAGGAAGCTGAGAGGTAATTTAAATTCTCTGAGGGAAACAGAATACACAAAGTAAAAATACATACATATATATACACATATATACATATATATGTGTATATATATGTATATATGTATGCATACATATACACACACATATATATATATATATATATACACATATATATATATATAAACTGTACATATACTGAGCCTGAGGTATTATTATCAACATGTCGATACAAAGTCAATAACAATGTTGATTAAACGTGGCTCACCACGTCGTCCAGGTTGACGTCGGCTCCTCTCCTGACGAGCTCCTGGACGATCTCCAGGCTGCCCTGCTCCGCCGCCAGCATGAGAGGAGTCTGACCGTTCTGTACGCAAACACAAAAACACGCATGAACAATCAATACTACAGAATAAAGAATAAATACCAATGCTGAGAACAATTAACGGAACAACACATCCCAAAAATAATTACAAATCCCAAACTGGTGCAGAGTGTAGCATAAAGAAAAAAGAAAGGATCCTGTCAGGACGTCTTGTTGTTAAATAAAAAATTCACAGTTTTAGAAACAAATAATATGAATTCTATTAAATTCAAGGTAGAAATAATAATATAAATATAAATACAGTAAATAATAAAGACATGGTGTCCAGACTCAAAGTAAGAGGAATGTGGTTGATTAAAAATGACTAAAACTCAGGCAGACTTCTGAACTGATCCTCTGAAGAGTGATACATCAGGCGTGGAGGTGTACGTACGTCGCTGCGTCCGTCCACCTCCTTGAAGCGGTCCAGGTGAGCTTTGAGAGCAGCCAGGTTCTCCTCCTCCACGTAGCTGAAGAGGTTCTGGATGGCCAGAGTGGTCATCTTGATGGACGTGGTGGTGTCCATGTCTGCTTTCTGTCACTACGCCCCCTACTGGCAGGAGACAGCAGGACACACATCAGTACACAGTGTACACACTGCTCATTGGGCTGTAAACACTCTGATGTGTGCACGTCTCGTCCGTTCAGAGTGCTCACAGCAGCTGTGGTTGTTACCTCTCAGGTGAGCAACAGCGACGTGTTGACGACGTTGTTAATGTCATCTACCATCGTCTGAATGGCTCTGCTGTTTTCTCCAGACTTAAAGAGGAGCAGCGGCCCTGTGTGGTCTCAATATACAAATATAAAATGCTAAAATAACTCAACTAGTGCAGAACGACCAAGTACGATCTATGTGTGGGAAATACTGACCCGTGTACTGTTGGACTGTCTCAGAGTATTCTGGCTTCTTTACTGCAGTCAAATTCAACAGACAGCTGACATTTAATGACCTTTGACCTCCATGCTGAAGTCTGCTGACAGTCTGACGGAGCCGACGTGATGTTTAAATCCTTCAGACGGCTCAAAGTCTGACTCAAGTCTTTAATGTCACGCGTCTGAAGTGGGCTCAGCTCTGCTCTGCCACGCCGCTGATATCACTTTACTGTTGCTATGGAAACACCACCTGCCAATCCGCTTCATCTTTATCGACTGCCCTCCAGAGATCAATAAGGTCCCATTCGTTATCTTACTTGATATTACCCACAAGCCCCGTGGAGACAACAGGGAACTCCACCAATCAGAGGAGCAGCTGTCACCATGGTAACAGTTTCATTAAGCTTCACAATGGCTGACCTTTTTAATAGTCAGACACAAAGTAGAGTAACACTGATGTTACAGCTCATCAAAGTGTGAAAGGAGTTTGAATTAGCGTTAAAAGTACTGAATCACTTCATTGATCCAACAGCTGATCTACAGACAAGCAGCTGGTACAGTAAACAAAGAGTCTTCAGGTCCGCTGGACAAAAGACGTCTGAGTCGTAACGTTGGGACGATAAGATGAGACTTTTATTTTCCATTTTAAAGGAACAATCAGCTGTTCTGGCTGCTGACTGATGCACAGCTGATGGATCATCAGCCGTCGTCTCCTCTCTCTGAAACCACTCGCTGTTGTTCTGCCTCTGACTCATTCAGATACATCAGCAGGACTTTACATACAGCAGAACCACAACACTGAACTTTGACTTGTACAGTTTTTACATTGTGAAGCTTCTGTTGAGAATGAAGTGTGAAGTTTTACTGCTGACTGTACTGCTGACTCTGATCATCAATATCTCCAGTACAGCTGATTGATTAGTCTTGTTTAGATAAGTCTAGCCTGTCGTAGCACTGCTAGGACTCAAATGGACTTCTTCAGCTCTCAGGAGATTTTCATTCATCTATTCAAATCAACTGACATTAACTTTGATGATCAATACCTTATGGAGTCGTCTCTGCGGTGAAACCGTGTCTCTCACGTCTCACACTCTTTTCTGTCTCTTAAAAAACATCGGACGTTCAGAAACTGAGACTTAACGCTGTCTCGGGACATTTTATAGATGAAACAATCAGTCAGAAAAACGTATTGATGATTTATGCACAGCTCTAAATAAGATTCATTTGGCTTTTGAAGTCTCAACAAGGCCAATCAATATCACAAATAAATCAATAACAGGGTTCAGGGCTGCAACCACAGCTTGTTTTCATTCCTGATCAATCTGATAATTACTTTCTCTGCTAGTAAATTAATAGTTTGGTCTTTAAAACCATCGTTATCAATACGATATATACACACATATATATATGTAGATATATACATTTATATATGTGTGTGTGTGTGTGTGTATAATCATGATCTTGTGTGTTCGTGTTATTTAAGATCAGACAGAAATGTTTGGGACCTGTCAGCTATTTGTAACCATGAATTATCATATTTTATAGATTACAATATATTTTCTGATGTTATCTTGTCTGACCTCGTGTCTGCTGCACAGATTATAATCTGGTCTGACAGTAACGACTGTTTATCTATTAAATAGTAATACATAATATAAAATATAACTCAGTTACATTCCTGAACACAACACTCGTTATCTTTATTGATTATTAAAGATGAATAGTAGTGTGAAAACAAAGATATAATAAGATGTTTATTACAGATTATGTTGTTCCATATATATATATATGTATATGTATATATGTGTGTGTGTGTGTGTGTGTGTGTGTGTGTGTGTGTGTGTGTGTGTCCTGAGCTTCAGTTAATAACTCATCATTGTCCTTCATGATCGATGAGGCGACGCCCTGTTTATTATTAACATGTAATAAACATTTTAACATGAAGATATTGTCTCATATCGCATCACAGCAGCCCGACCTCCATTCATCCTGCTGTTGTGTATTGTGTGTTGTATTGTGTGTTGTGTTGTGTGTTGTGTGTGTGTCGGTCACCTTCATGCAGTCTGATTCACACTCGGCCGAGTGAACGATGAAACTAAACTATCTCATTTAAAACGAGTCGTTGAATGAATCCATAGAAATCAAACATTAAGATCATCGATGACGTTACTCTCATTTATTCCAATCGATTCAGCGACAAGTGTCGATCAGTGATTAATGGCTGTCAGTGAAGGATGCTGGCGGAGAGAACCAGAAGAAAATCACCGTTTTTACCTTCACAAGAGAAAAGACCGGGTTCAAGCGCTCCGGGTTCGGATGCAGCCGGGTTTCGGTGCCGTCTGTTCGGCTGGTTAGTCCTGGTTTCTTCGGCCTGTGTTCGGATGACAGTCGGAGCTCATTCTCCATCCGAGACAACAGCAGCCATCTTGATCAGAACAACAACCGACGGACACGAAGCCAGCCAACCACAGCCCGCCGCTGCGTCAAGCCCGCCAAAATCACACGTTCACTGCTATCAGAATAAAAGCATTCGCAGTGTACATTTATTTAAAGGGCGTGTTAGCCGAAGCACAGACCAAACCAGCCCACTTTACACGGCAGAACCGGTGTTTATATGGATTATTCTGTTCATATTGTCCTCTAGCGAATTCCTGATGATCTCAATGAATCTCATTCACTTCGTTTTCTTTTCTATTTACAAAAGTGATCGGTGGACAACTTATTTTGTAGGCGTTGTTTCCGGTGTTTTCTATGTAAGATTTCAAACATCCGCTCAAAGAAAAGATTGTTTTAATTAATGACGACACACAAAGATCGTTTCATCTCCAAAAGATGCTCATTGTAGCTGCGCATGATGATGGTTTCTATTAATGATGATTATTACAACTCATTTTCTATTGATCAAGGACACAAAGAAATAAACATTTACATACATATGTGTGTATGTAAATCTATGTATGTATATATGTATATTTATGTATGTATGTATACATGTATGCATATATGCATATACATATATGTACATAATATACTGTATATTATGTATACATATATATACACATACAGTTACAACACAGTAACTGAATTTTAACAACAGGTTATTAAATCTAAATTTAGATTTAGTTTTTACATTTTTTTATTATTTGTTCCCTCCTGATTGGTTTAATGGTTGATTAGTGAGGTTGGTTCTGTGTTGCTGTTTGAACATGACAGTCGGCTTATTATCTGAACAATAATAATGACGACATGTGAACAGTGCAGCAGGGTGTTGGAGGAGGAACCACCCGGTCCAGGATCAGTTTATTAGGGTTTAAAGTGCAGACTGTTGTTAGCTAACCTGAACCAAACTTCTTTAGCTTACAAAATTAAGCATTAGCTGGACAAACAACTGGTAGAAAACATTTTATTTGAACCCAAACCAATCTTAGCACATAGCTTTAACAAGGTTAGCTAACCTGTCAGTTTATTAGGGTTTAAAGTGCAGAGTGTTGGAGGAGGAACCACCTGGTCCAGGATCAGTTTATCAGGGGTTTAAAGTGCAGAGTGTAGCAGGACTGGTCTTATCGTCCGGCTCCACCCTCACAGTTCTGTCTGAACCCTGTCCGGCTGCTCTGTGAGTTATTGTTCATAACAAATCCTGCATGATGAACAACAACTTCTACATTCTCTCCACTTCTCAGATACTTGCCTCGTCCATAAGGTCCAGCTGAGGAACCAGGATCAGTCACTCTCCTTCTCCTCACAGAGCTCAGGACTCCTGAGAGCCGTCAAACTATTTTCATTAAAGACCAGCGACCACAGAGGAACACATCTGCCATGTTAGTGTCAAAAAAATGTAAGTTTTAATCACATCATTTACAAAAAACAACATATCGTCCATATCAAACCTACAGACAGGCCCTGTGGCTGGTTCAACTGTGAGAACATTAACTGTTGTGTATCATATCAATAACTGCCAGAACCTCATCAGCACCGTCACATCCTCAACCGGGTCACAGAACAGTTCAAGAAATAAACACATCGCTAAAATTACAGATGTGGAAACAGGAAAACACACATAAGACCAAGAAATGTGTGCTGACTGATTTCTGAAGGACGACGACTGCAGAAACGAGACCTGAACCCAAACAGTCTCTGGACTCAGACGTCAGCAGGGACAGAAACAAACCTCCTGGAGAGTTTGGATCGAACACCATCAGGTTTAGGAGACAAACAAGGTTGAGGAGCTGCTGCAGAATTTTTAGTTAGAGTGTTGAGCTGAGGAACTGAACCATCAGCTGTTAGCTCACCTGCTGCGTTGTTCTCTCTGTCAGCTAACTGGACCACTAAAGAACTTTAACTAACCTGATTTAGCTTTTACAGTAAAGAGCACGCTAACTTGTCTTAACTGCTTTAGTTTCCAAATCAAAGTGTTAGCTCACCCAAAGCAGACTGTTTTACATATAAACTAAATAATATGCTCACCAGAACCAATTGGGTTAGCTTCTTTAACAAAATGTTAGCTACAACATGCTAAATGTAATTTCCATTAGCTAAACTGAACCAAACTTTTTGGGTGCGTCTGTTTTACTTGCGAGTGTGCTGTTAGCTAACCTGCTCCATACTGTTTTCAGTTAAACTCATGTATTTAATTACTTTTTACTAAACTTACTAACTAAATTGCCAAGCTAACAGCTCAACAATAACAGTTTTAGCTTCTACATCATGTTGTTAGCTAACCTGAACCAAACTACTTTAGCTTCCAAAATAAAGCATTAGCTGGACAAACAACTGGTAGAAAACATTTTAATTGAACCTAAACCAATCCTAGCACGTAGCTTTAACAAGGTTAGCTAACCTGTTAGGTTCTAAATGAAACATAAATGAGCAGGTGAGACTTTTGGGTTCACTTGGTCTGGATAGTGGGCCCGGTATCAGTTCACATCATGGATCTCTTAATTCAGAGTTTGTGTTCATTTCTTAAAGTTTAATGACATTTGTCCTCTTCAGGCTGAACCTCCACACATCTCACAACAAACAACACGAGTCTGGAATCACATAATGACACAAATAACAATCTGACAAAAAGTGACATCTACTGATGTAAACACCGCGGCCTCCACCGCTCTCACGCCACAGGAAATACTGCTCATCACTGTTCAACACGTTTCCTGTAAAAGAACACAACAACTAAGGCGACTGAGTGTAAAAATCATTGGCACTTCTCCAAACTCGTCTCTATGGATACAGTGATGCAGTGGTTGATAGATTATAACATGACGACAGGCGGAGGAGAAAAGTCCATCTGAAGCTTTGTCTGTGTCTGCGTTGGCTGACTGATGCACAGCTCATGTAGTCTCTCAGTCTGTCTCCTCATACATTGGACTTTTCTTTGACATGCTTTTATTCAATCATGTACTCGTGTAATCATCCGTTCAATCTCTCCCCGTTCATCCTGTCGTTTAATCCTCCCTTCGTCCGTCAGCAGGTGTCTGACTGTCAGTTCGGTCCTTCAGGTGGCCGTGACAGCTCAGGCAGCTGCTCCACATCAACTACAGAGTGTAAATGTATTTATATCCTCCGTCGCTGCAGATCCATCCACACAGAACATGTTCCTCCTGTTAATTACTGAAGTTTGAGTCCCAGCAGTTGTTCTTCATGTAAACACAAAGTTCTGTGTGAAACCCTTCACCGGGCCCCTGACAGCCGGGCCTGCTGTCATTTTGTGAGTCCAAATAAAACAGTATTTTAACTTGGTGGCATGAGCGTCTCGTTTCTGTCCCCCGACAAGAAGAAGGCCTGTCTGACACGCTTCACCTCCTCGTCCTCTCTTCTATACAAGTTAATGGAAATTAAATGTGGTGCATGATTGTTCTCTGTCCTCTGTTTCATGTGTCCTTCTCCTTCTGGCTGCAGTTGCGGGCTGTATCCTCCAGGTGGTGCTGGACTTTCCTCTGGAGCAGGTTCTTCTGCTGGTCTTTGAGGCGGAGATGTCTGGGTTTGACCGGCAAGGCCACGGCCAGCAGAATGCAGCCGATGTGGAGGCCGAAATACCAGGACCTGCAGAGCACAGGTGAGGACGAGTCTGATACCACAAGTCAACAATCTTCACTCCACACAACATCTAAAGAAGGATGTCAGCTGATGTAAGGCGGCCATGTTTGTCTGACTAGATTAGATTAGGGAGTTTTATTGTCCCTGAGGAGCAATTTGGTTTGTAACAGTAGTCAGCACGACCAGCACACATCATCCTGACACCCAACTGTTTCGTCTCCAAGTCGGGTTTACTGAAGCTTTAAGAAACAGATATCAGATATATCAGAACTACCACTGTGTCAAAGAGACAAAGTAAACCTGACTTAAACCTGACGTACTCACCTGTAAAACTTGAGGGATGGACCCACTGACAGCAGGACAAAAGGCACCACCGTGTAGCAGATGGCGATCTGAGTGGCCGCCCACGTGATGACATCATAGACCAGTTTGTGGGTGGGTGAATGCAGGAAACGTGGCCGAACGTTGTGTCTGACCTGAGGACAGAGCGGTTATTCAAAGTACAGTATCAGTAACATAATGTAGGCTACACTCCGTATAGTGCATGCTAACCATAACCCTGATTCCTAAACACAGTGTATGCTAGCCTGTTAGCATGAGGCCTGTGGAACCTCGTCATGGTGAATGCTTAAATGTTAATACAGAGCGTCACTCAAATGCTAATGTGTCAGTGGGACTCATCCATCATCTAGCAGTTAGAAGTGGATCATTAGCTAACTGCTAACAGTCAGGTAGCAGGGTCATTAGCTAAAAGGGCTAAAGGGCTCCTAAGCTAACAGCTGACATTTAGTCAATGGGCTCTGAAGCTATCAGCTAGCAGTTAGCGAGGACAGCTCACCGCTCTAGCAGCCAGTGTGATGACGATGCCGGTGAGGAAGGTGAGGTAGTATCCAGGATAAGCTCCGTGCCACATGGCCGACAGGATGAAGGTGGCTGCTGTCGGGTGGTACGGACATCGCTCGTAACACACTCTGTCGACCAGAGGTCAGAGGTCAGAGAGGTCAGAGGTCAACTCATAAACAGATGCAAAGGAAAACCAAACATGTTGACATTTTGTGTTTTGAAGCTTTGTTGTTTTTTCATCTGTTGAACAACAGAAAAAATAAAAATAAAAAGTGTGTGTGTGTGTGTGTGTGTGTGTGTGTGTGTGTGTGTGTGTGTGATGTCTGTCCTGTCAGAGATCCACCAGCAGGTGGCAGCAATCTACCTGTGACAACCTTCACAGGCAGCCGACCAAATAAAAATGCATCTTAATAATTCACAAAACCAAAGCGTGTGTTTTAAAAGACCTCTGTAAAGTTTATTATTTATTTGAGTCCCCTGCTGATGATAAAACTGATTCTTATCTGGATCAGAACATCTGGAGATTAGAAAAACACAGTTAATGTGTTCTGACCTTTTGAGCCAATGAGCCGTCTGAATGTTCCAGTTGTCGAGGAAAACCTTGAAGCTGGTCGCTAACTGGAACCAACAGAACACATGGACAGGAGTGTGTTTACCAGGACGATATTCATATGAAAACATTTACAGTGATGGACAAATAAGCTTTACTCAAGTATGAGCTAATAGCTAACAGCTAACAGCTAACAGCGCAGTGGGTCAACACGGACTCCAGATCACTTCCTGTGGTGTGTAACAGTCCGGAGCCCGACTGATGGTCCTGACCTCGATGTTGAGGATCCTCAGGTTAGAGATGAGGTCCCAGCGAGGAGAGCCGTCCTCGTCGTAGCCGTTGAAGCCGAAGCCGGCGGCGTTGTTGATGGCATCAGCTGAGGTTGAAGAGGTGAGAAGGAGACGTGTGAGACAGACACAGTTTGTGTTGAGCTTTATGGACACTGCAGGAGTTAAACCACCACAGGTCCACACAGACCAGATGTCACAGTTCACTGTTTCACTGTTTCAGCACACTTTTATTTTATCTGCAGGGAAACATGACACAGAGAAGAGACAGAAGCACGAGCGCGAAACGTGTAAAGAAGAAAGCAGGATGTATTTTAAACTCTCACCGAGCGTCCACACGAAGTAGTACTTGGGTCTGGTGGTCAGCATGGACAGGTACAGGTAGACCACCTGAGCGTAGACAGGCACGTTGGCGATGAAATCATCGTCGATGTTTCGCTCCACGGGGAAAACTTTACACACCGACAGAAACACCAAGAGGCAGAAGAAGGAGGTGGCCACTTTCCGGACCACCTCGGTCTGCGGACATAGAGATAAAGTTCTTAGAGTTTCCTCCACACTGACAGCACACATCACTCCATCCTGGATCCTGACGGCGCCGGGTCTCTGAGCGGACATCTTGTCTACATCACTGCAACAACAGAACTGCTCAGAGCTGTAAAGGTAAACTATGTAAGAACTGGCTGCCTGTCTAATTTATATTGGTAGTGTAACCGCTAACTGCTGCTATATGCGGCTGCTGTTAGCTACTTAGCTCAGTTAGCCACACAGCTAGTTGTCCAGAACCAAGCTTGGAGCCGATGTTTGGACCGGCAGTGGGCCGGGGCTAGCTGGATAGCATGCAAACTTCACACTCTGGTGGTGCTTTCAGTTCTTCTCAGCTGAAATCTTACATACTGCACCTTTAAAAAGCTCTGACAACAGGTCTGGATTGCCAGAACCTGGTCATCATCTGATCAGTGACTGCGGTCGTGTGTCGTACATTTGGCGAGGGCTCGCTCTGCCTCAGCTTGTTGTTGGACTTCCTGTCGGCCTCCTGGTCTCTATGGCGACGGGGATCTCCCTCGATGAAGGCGATGTAGTCGTTGTAGGAGCTGGTGGGTCCGGCCAGAATCCCCATGAAGTTACAGTTGTAGCTGAAGTACTCCAACAGACTGGGCATCCTCCTGAACACACACACACACACACACACACACACAGTTTAGTGCGCAGTCCTGTTCAGAGACCTTTAACAAAACATTTGAAACGCGACACAAACGGACCTGATGGCGAGGATCTTCTGTCCTGGAGTCAGATGTTCCTCTTTGCGAGCCATTCCTGCCGACAGAAACAAAACTGAAAACAAACTGCGAACATCCGACGAGTCGAACTGATGAACAAGCTGAAAGTTTACCGTCGTGGATCTCAAACGCCAGGCTGGTGATCTTCTGTGTGATCACCATCATGGGGCTGCAGAACAATCAGAGCAGGGATTAAAGTCCGGATCAGACTGACTGACCTGAGCTCAGCCAGAACACACTCACCCTGTGAAGTCTGGATCAGACTGACTGACCTGAGCTCAGCCAGAACACACTCACCCTGTGAAGTCAGCAGAGTACATGCCGTAGTCAAAGACGTAGACTCGAGTGATCTGACACAGACTCAGATAGCTGAGCGCCACCAGGAGGCAGTACCTGAGAACACAGGTAGTGTTAGTGAAGAGGCAGTCAGAGGAAGAGCTGCTCATCATCATCATCATCATCATCACATAGTCACCGATCAGAGAGTCAGAGGAGCTTCCTCCTCCTCCTCTTACTTGTGCATGTGTTCGACTCCGGTCAGGATCATGATGCCGTAGGTAAGTCCACTTTGAACCAGGAAGTGAAGGGCGTACCTACAAAATAAAAGACATTCACTTTTACTCGAGTACTGCTGTTGAGTACTTTGACCTTCTAAGTAATCAGATTTCAGTTTTCTCACCAGCCGAAGCAGAAGAGAGCAAAGTAGAGTCCCAGCAGCGTGGCCACCACGTGTCTGATGACCGGACTGGTTTTACTGGGATGGAGGAAGAGACGAAACCAGAAGGCCGACAGCAGAGCACAGAGCTGACACACCACGAAGTTCACCTGCAGAGACACGGAGGAGGTTACCTGCTGCAGGTGACTGAACCCTGCAGCATCTCTGACATCTCTGCTGCTAAAAGTAGAGCTTCCGATATCCACCGTGTCTGAGCTCCGAGCTGCATCCAGCAGAGCGACCAGCGCTCCTCCAGGAGAGCGACCGGCTCTCCTCCAGCAGAGCGACCGCCGCTCTCCTCCAGCAAAGCGACAGGGCGCTCCTCCAGCAGAGCGACCGGCGCTCCTCCAGCAGAGCGACCGCCACTCCTCCAGGAGAGCGACCGGCTCTCCTCCAGCAGAGCGACCGCCGCTCCTCCAGGAGAGCGACCGGCTCTCCTCCAGCAGAGCGACCGGCGCTCCTCCAGCAGAGCGACCGCCGCTCCTCCAGGAGAGCGACCGCCGCTCCTCCAGGAGAGCGACCGGCTCTCCTCCAGCAGAGCGACCGCCGCTCCTCCAGGAGAGCGACCGGCTCTCCTCCAGCAGAGCGACCGGCTCTCCTCCAGCAGAGCGACCGCCGCTCCTCCAGGAGAGCTACCGCCGCTCCTCCAGGAGAGCGACCGCCGCTCCTCCAGCAGAGCGACCGGCTCTCCTCCAGGAGAGCGACCGCCGCTCCTCCAGCAGAGCGACCGCCGCTCCTCCAGGAGAGCGACCGCCGCTCCTCCAGGAGAGCGACCGGCTCTCCTCCAGCAGAGCGACCGCCGCTCCTCCAGGAGAGCGACCGCCGCTCCTCCAGGAGAGCGACCGGCTCTCCTCCAGCAGAGCGACCGCCGCTCCTCCAAGAGAGCGACCACTGCTCCTCCAGCATCACATTACTGATACCAGCAGAATATTTTATATACATTATTTATCACGTTTGTGCATAATGTTATTTATTATGTTATGTGTATTTGTTGCTTTTTGTATTTTGTGTGCTCCTATTGCTGTCAAACAACTTGCCCCACTTGGGACAAATAAAGGTACTGATTGAATACACAGCGTCAGCAGCAGTGAAGAAGAATGAAATTGCTTCTTCTTCTTCTGTGTTGATCAGTGGTGGAGCAGCAGTTAGAGGAGCAGAGGAGTGTCCCTACATGTTGAGGGAGTGTCCCTACATGTTGAGGGAGTGTACCTTCATGTTGAGGGAGTGTCCCTACATGTTGAGGGAGTGTCCCTACATGTTATGGGAGTGTCCCTACATGTTGAGGGAGTGTCCTTACATGTTGTGGGAGTGTCCCTACGTGTTGAGGGAGTGTCCCTACGTGTTGTGGGAGTGTCCCTACATGGTGAGGGAGTGTCCCTACATGTTATGGGAGTGTCCCTACATGTTGAGGGAGTGTCCTTACATGTTGTGGGAGTGTCCCTACATGTTGAGGGAGTGTCTCTACATGTTGTGGGAGTGTCCCTACATGTTGAGGGAGTGTCCCTACATGTTGTGGGAGTGTCCCTACATGTTGAGGGAGTGTCCCTACATGTTGTGGGAGTGTCCCTACGTGTTGTGGGAGTGTCCCTACATGTTGTGGGAGTGTCCCTACATGTTGTGGGAGTGTCCCTACGTGTTGTGGGAGTGTCCCTACATGGTGAGGGAGTGTCCCTACATGTTATGGGAGTGTCCCTACATGTTGAGGGAGTGTCCTTACATGTTGTGGGAGTGTCCCTACATGTTGAGGGAGTGTCTCTACATGTTGTGGGAGTGTCCCTACATGTTGAGGGAGTGTCCCTACATGTTGTGGGAGTGTCCCTACATGTTGAGGGAGTGTCCCTACATGTTATGGGAGTGTCCCTACATGTTGAGGGAGTGTCCCTACATGTTGTGAGAATGTCCCTACATGTTGTGGGAGTGTCCCTACATGTTGAGGGAGTGTCCTTACATGTTGTGGGAGTGTCCCTTCATGTTGAGGGAGTGTCTCTACATGTTGTGGGAGTGTCCCTACATGTTGAGGGAGTGTCCCTACATGTTGTGGGAGTGTCCCTACATGTTGAGGGAGTGTCCCTACATGTTGTGGGAGTGTCCCTACATGTTGTGGGAGTGTCCCTACATGTTGAGGGAGTGTCCCTACATGTTGTGGGAGTGTCCTTACAGAGTTGTTAAAGACACATGTGAGCTCAGAGTTTTAGAGTCTTCAGGGCAACTTGTTGGTCGTTGGTTAAACTGGCCTTCATGTGGGTTGCTAGGGGAGCCCAAGTGAGCCCAGTTGTTAACAGTTGTTCAGCTGTGTGGGGAGAGAACTCAGTACTGTAGGCGGGTGATGAGTCTTCAACAGAACTTATTATCCACCTACAATGAGGTTCTGAGTTCTCTCTTGAGACCTGATGACTCAAATGACTCATCTTGACTGAACTTGACGAGCAGATGATGAAGTGGAGCAGAAGAATAACGTCATTTTAATTTAAAAATATCAAACAATTCCTGTTTGTAGCTTCTGATCTGCTTGTCTCAGACTCTCAGCTGAGTCTGTCCTGTCAGGCAGAAGAATTTGGTGGGAACTGGTTCAGTTTCAGGTGGTTGAACTGGTTTCCAGTGAAAGGCTGGATGTTGTCTGGGACTCTGCAGACAGTGTGTAGTGTTGCAGTGTTAGCAGAGTAACATCTGATCCAGCTGTAGAGAGAGACGGGCGACGCTTGTTGATGTGTCGCTCATCAATAATGAACGCTGTGTAAACTGAGCGATTACAGTCGGACGCTTGGCTCCACAGAGGAGGAACGTGACTGCTGCCGGAGCATCGACAGACGATAACAGACGAGCTCATTAGAAAGTGAGCTGTGACCAATGATGGAGGAGGAAACACCAAACAAACCATCTTCTTAGAAACACACTACACTGCTTTTATTTTGAAAGACCTACAGGAACAACTATGGAGGATCAATAATGGCAAAAAACAAACTGAACATTGTGTTTACTGTGTGAACTGAAAGAAATATTTTCCCAATGATCCTCCGTGTTCTGTTCACAACCAGCGGTCAACTCTTTCAGCCTTGTGTTTGATTCCCCTGGTCTACATGTTGAAGTGTCCTTGGGCAAGGAACTGAACCACAGACTGCTCCTGATGTGCTGGTGTTGCATGGCAGCCTCCACCATCAGTGTGTGAATGTATGTATGAATCACTGTAACTCACTTTGGACAGCTGAACAGCTCTTTGGACACCTCATGCTAACATCAGTGTAAAGCCTGGAACACACCGGCCCAACTGTTGGACGTCTGAAGCGTTTGGAGAGACTCAGACGAGGTCGGGAACAAATATGTTCGGTGTGTTCAGCTGCGTTGGAAGCTTTTGGAGCCGTGCGGACGTTGTCTGCTCCGATTCAACACGCGAAATCTGAGGAGGTGGGCTGTCTGAGCCATTGGATTCTCTGATTGGTTGTGTTCCAGCTGTATGACCATTCTGATTGACGGTGTGCTAGCGAGACAGCGGTGTGTGTGTACGCTTTGTTTTTCTATACACTCCATTCCTTCATTTCCTGTTTTTGGAGTACTGGAAAGAGACCAGCGCCACCTGCTGTTAAGGTGGCTTATTGCATCCCGCGCAAGCGCAGAACATTCATGCTACAGTGGAGCTGGCAGCCGTAGAAGCGGAGTGTTCACTGCAACTTTTCTGCCGAACGGGTCAGACGAGAGGCAGCGGAGTGATTGGATAAAGGCAGTTGGCTGTTGGTTTGAGTCTGGGCGGTGTGTGGGGGCCTTCAGTGGAGTTGAGTTTTACTAAATTCAAACAGGCGTCAGACTGATCAATAACACAAGTTAAGATACCAACATTTGACTAAATTGTGGATAGCATCAGTTAGCTTAGCGTCTTTAGACTCAAACTGTGAATACTACAAACTATGACGAACGCTGTAAAAGATATTGTTTTAATTTTATAGTAAATTGATGGCAGTACACCGTAATTCTTCTCCAGCAGCTACATGAAGTGTGTTTTTACAGGAACTCAATGTTACTGTGACAGTTATAATACTGCCACAGTATCTTTGTACATTTACTGTAAAACTACACTAATGTACTGTGTTATATGGAAACACACATACACTGCAGGTTAGCTTGTTAGCAGGTTAGCATGTG
Organism: Sparus aurata; assembly: GCF_900880675.1. Lineage (NCBI taxonomy): Eukaryota > Metazoa > Chordata > Actinopteri > Spariformes > Sparidae > Sparus > Sparus aurata. The sequence goes on along the minus strand of NC_044208.1, from coordinate 31,150,679 downwards.
TACCTTGTTGGACCACTTGCCAGCCTGTTATCCTGCTAGCCTGTTGATAGCATGTTAGCTTTAAGCATGTGGACCATTCAATATGTAATATAGCCTACTGTATGTACTGTGTACGACTCAGACTATGTGGTACAAGTACTGCAGTACTGTCAGCTTCATATAGTAAAAGTACTGCAGTACTGTCAGCTTCATATAGTAAAAGTACTGCAGTACTGTCAGCTTCATATAGTACTCTCCTGTGCTGTGAGCTGATGTATTGATGTATTGATCTCATATTGATTGATGCAGCTGCTGTTCATCTTTAACACAGAGCTTCTGTCAACAGGCTGACTGTTTCATATTAAACACACACACACACACACACACACACGCACACTGGTGGTGCTCCTCCACCTCCCTCTCTCGCTGTATGTGGCTGCTGTCTCGGTCTGTTGTGTGTCTGATTCGAGGCCTCCATCCATGTTGGACCTCCGCCCGCTGCACCGCCGGTCTGCCCCGCTCTCATCACACGACCGGGTGTTTGTTGCTCTCTCGGGCCGAGCGTGTCGCATTTAGTGCGGTGTGTGTGACGGACAGCAGCCGGTCCCCGCCCCGGAGCTCCGGCTCGTGTCCCGGTGCTTCTTACCTGGTCCAGCGGCAGGTTGGTGATCTCGCTGACCGGCAGCAGGAGGCTGGAGCCGGTGCAGGCCGTGGATCGGCTGTCTTCAGCTGCCATGGCTCCGTGTCTGCGGCCGGGTCTGCTGCTTCTGTGTCCGGCTGCCGCAGCTCAGAGGCGGCGGCGGAGGCTCCGTGATCCGCCGACAGTCCGTCCGTCCGTCTGTGTGTGTGTCCGTGTGTGTGTGTGTGTGTGTCCTGCTGCTGATGCTCCTTCCTCCTCTTCTTCCTGTTCCTCCTCCTCCTCAGTCTGTCTCCCCCTCCTCCCTCTGATGCCCCCTCTCTCCTCTCCCCTCCACATCCATCTCTTTCAGTCCCCCCCCCCCTCCTCCTCCACCTCCTCCTCCACCTCCTCCTCATGTACTCTTCTTTCTATCATCTTAGTGTCTTCTTCTCTTACTTTTTTCTTCTTCTTCTATCCTCCACACTCTCCCTTTTCTAACCCCCCCCCCCCCCCCCCTCCTCCTCCTCCTCCTCTGCTCCTTTTATTCTTCTTCTAAGTCATAAATCACATGTGGAAACAACATAATCACCACAGATTTGCTCCACAGGACAGTTTCACATCCTCACTTGTAAACCTGACGTCACATGTGAAAGGACGTGTGGTAATTGAATTAATGATAAAAGATGTTTAACGTGTGAAATGTTCACTTACATGTGACTAAATAAACTCACGTCACATTCACATGTGAAGCTTCTTCTTCATATTAATGAAAATTCCTACATGTTAAATATTTAAATGACTTATTATTTGAATGTTATCACTGTAATTAAAACCGCACATTATCTCTCTTTATCTTGCACCTTATAAATCCACTAAGTTCCATTTTGCTCAGTATTTAATATTTTTTTTGGAACTGCTAAGCATCTTATTGTATATATTGTATATAGTGTATAGTGTTTGCATATTGGGTATTGTACTGTTTTTAATATCAATATTAGCCCTTACCTCTTGATTGTATTTTTGTATTTCTGATTGTGTTGTACTGCTGCTACAATGACCTAATTTCCCCTTGGGGATAAATAAAGCTATCTGTCTATCTATCTATCTATCTATCTATCTATCTATCTATCTATCTATCTATCTATCTATCTATCTTTTCACCTGTGAA